>NC_136515.1:48009559-48057059 GCF_053919585.1 Euprymna scolopes | reverse complement strand
AATTACGAAGAAAACCATATTGTGAATTGTGGACCATGGTTGGAGCTAGGCAAACATTTATTACTTAATAGAAGTTGTTAACATTGAACTAACAAACAAATATATATTACTTTGCTTGTATTCCTTTTATCTGATCGATATTCCTTAACAATATTTTTGTTTATAGAAACATTATAGATTTTGTGCATCCCTCTGCCTTTTCTACAAGTATTTTAGTGGTGAATGCTCTGACGAACTGCAATCACTTATGCCCCCACGACGTGAGCACCCTCGACAAACCCGACAGGCTGCTAAATCCCACCCCCACACTGTAGAGATCCCTAGATGTAAAAGATCTTTTTACTCCAATAGTTTCTTCCCCAGACTTCGCTAGACTCTGGAATTCCATTCCAGGTCCCTGCTTCCCCAACAGTACTGACGTGCAGAAGATCAAGTGTAACGTGAACCGACATCTTGCTGCACAAATCCCTACATAATACCCCAGTAGTTGTTGCCCCTGATAGTAGCCCCCTACACCAAAGTGGCAATGTGCCTTGTTTGGGGTGAAAATGTAATAATAATAATAATAATAATAATAATAATAATAATAATAATAATAATAAAAAGGTTTTACATTCACAATACAAATTTAAACAACGTCTTTCTTTTTTAAAAAAAGATGTGGGGAAAGGAATAGGACACATTACTAGATTATTAGGATATGTGCAATTCCAAGGCAGGTTGAATTGCTATGAGCGATGGCTCGTAACATGTATACTTCACCTTAGGGCATATTACGTTGACAGTGAAAGATAAATAATATATTACAAACCATAGTTGAATAAAGACAACATTTAAAAAAATAAAAGTGACGGCTGAAGTATAATATGTAAACATTTGACTTGTAAAAGTATCATGCTGTAATTAGCTAGAAAGTAGGTCATTGAATTACTCTCCAACAATGCTATATATTCGTAAGAGTATTTAGTAAATATATGTTTGCTTCATGTACGCTGTTGAAGCACTGGGCATTTTTACAATGATTATACATATATGACTTTTCGCTGGGAATAAATGTTTGACTTTTCTACTGACCAACATTTATGAATAAAAAATGTACTTGACATACATCAACTTTAAATTAACTTATTGTCTGATAGAAATCGCACCATGAAAGACAAATCTATTAAAATAAAAAAAACAAGCATAAGAAAACAGATATAGGCTCCCTTACAGTCATTATGTCCAGGTTAGAAATTGCAGTCTAATTTCCTCAGAGATGAAAAAGCAAATGTGCACACCATCTCTCCGATCAATTATTCAGCCATTGTTGTCGATCCCCTATTGGCAGGAAAAAAACGTGAATTGTTTAAACAAGTTGATAAATCCGGAACACAAAATATGGAATTGGATAGATACCGAATCTGGTTTTCTTTTACTTTGCTAAAGGATGGGGAAAGAGTTGGTATGTGGGATTAAGGGGTTTCAAAAGATCTTTCAGAATCACCTGTTTTAAAACTAAAAGGCATTTACATTCTAGATTCTTGGGTGTCATAAATGTACAAATGTACGTGAAAATAAATAGAAGAAATTACAAAAAAAACAATACATAATCTAATGATTCGTACATTTGGTATAAGCGTTATTTAAAAATGAAGCTAAAACGTGAAATACACAATTTAAATTGTAGAAACGTGCCCACATATCCATATACATACATTACGTGAATCCTATGCAGTAAAGATATGCTTTCATACATCTAACCATATTATATAACACATGGCGATTACATTGTAAAATTCTTGAATGACATGACTTTAAATTAGATTTATTATGCATATAAGCCGTGTGTTTAATGCCCATTTTCAAGGGAATATTTCAATCCGCATAATTATATAGTATAATGTTAGCATTGGACGGCCATAGTAACAATCTGTATAACTTAAACGCGATTATCATGATTCCTTTACTCCATGAAATCCCTATTTATTTTCAACTTAAAAGTAACAGATGAGAACCGTAGTCCGAAGAATCCAGATAATATGAATGATCCTTATCTCAAAAATTAAAAAAAAAACACACAGATTGCATTAATTACTAGTTTTATTAGAACTTAGTTCTCTTTCGATTTTGAGCGTTTTATTTTTGTTGCAGTGGTGAAAAGAAGCGTACTTGATATACAATTTAAATATGCACTGTTTATCTAGCAGATACGATATTCTATTTATCTTTGAAGAGTCATCACTTTCCCAGACTAAAGGCGACTCAAGAAATAGGCTAATGGGTGTCATACGGCCAATAAGACAACGCTACGATGATCGATGATGGTAGAGATATAGGGGAACTTGAAGATTTAATACAACTGACCAATTTGAACTTATTTACATGGGCTAGAAAATCACCGTTTTATAGTTAGCTGGACAGCATACCCACGGCATTGTCTTTTACATAAGTATAATATAAGGAAAGAAAGTTTGCCCGTTAGATTTTCTTTTAGGTTTTTTTCTGACATAGGGGTCACCCTTTATCAAGGTCCGGGGCCACTCGAGGACAAGGGTTACTGAGTATACAATAGTCAGTGGGATAATATAGTAATCGTTATCAGTGGAAATTTGATAACGTGTATTACTTAAGAGGACGGTTCAGCAAGAACTTGTTTACGTTGGATTCAAGCCAACCAATTAATAGTCAGATGGAATACAAACAAACGGGAGAGAGTTCCACAGGCGTGCCGTTCTAAGAAAGAAGCATTGTTCAAGGAATCTACGTTTTGGTTAAGGCATATATAAAAGTGGGGAAAATTATTGACAGTGGTTTCAGTTAAACGAGTGTTTTTCGTGAAAGTTTGACGAGGAAGGACCATAGATTGGAGCTTAGGCGAATACTTGCCATGGAAATAACGATAAACCAGGAATGTCTCTTCTGTGGGGAAGAGGTTTCAGGGACGAGAAAATACACAAATGTAAGCAACATTTTTATTAATAATGTACGAGGGGCGTGCAGTAAGTAATAATAGCAGTACAGAAACGAAATTTGGCACAGTTATTTGTCTTTCCCTACATAGGAATCACCCAAAGTTATGCATTCTCCCATCGTTTGATGCAGCTCTGGAGACCGTTTTGTAGAGCACCCCATGTTGGTCCTCCAACCACAACGTTCCATCATCTGCTAACCGCTTTCCTTTCAAAAACTACTTCATAGCGGGGAAGAGGGAAAATCAGAGGTTGTAAGGTCAGGAGAGTAGGGAGGATGGGTATTTTTCATAACCACACGCCCGTGCTGTTGATTTGGCGACATGCGAGTTATGGACCGGAGCGTTGTCCTGCAGGAAAAGGATACCTTTGCTGATCTTGTCCCGCCTCTTGATTTTGATAGTCTCCCTTAATTTCCTCAAAAGCAAAGAATAATAGCCTCCCGTAATTGTGGTACCCTTTGCCAGGAAATCTGTCATCACTTCTCAGTCCTGGTCCCAGAAGACAGTGAGCATGGCCTTGCCAGCGGAGAGCTGAAACGCTTGTCTTCTTTGGAGGTGGTGAGTCCAAATGCTTTCACTGCATTGACTGGGCTTTTGTCTCTTGATCATAGTGATAGACCCAGGTTTCATCCTGTGGTGTAATCAGTCTTTTGAAGAACATTGACTCATCTTTTTGGCGCATCTCCAAATTCATCCTCGAGCACTCAACGCGTTCTCGCTTCTGGAATTGTTTGAGCAACCTGGGAATCCATCTAGCAGACACCTTATGTATATGCAAATGGTCATGAATGATAGTTTTTACAGACCCTGTACAAATTTTGACATCTTGGGCTATTTGCCGAATAGTAATGCGCCGATCTTCCAAAATGGCAGCCTCAACTTGACGGACTGATGCCTCATCAATGGCAGAAGAGGCGCGACCAGGTCTCATAGCTGTTTCCACAGACTTCCGGCGACATTTGAATTCATCATGACAGCGTTTTACAAGGTCATATGATGGCGCATTATCACATTAGTTTTTTTTTCATTTCATCAAAAGTCTCCTGTGGTGTGCTTCTTTTCGTATAATACATTTTGCGGATTAGGAAAAATATTTTGACAAAGTTTCGGTCGATGTAGCTTTCGAGTTTTCTCATGTGCGTCTTATCAAATCTTGGGATCTATTTGTCAAAATCAGTAAATGGTGCTGAACACTTCATGCGTATATTCTCGGGCTCCGTCAGCTACGAATGCGTCATAGTCTTAAGTAATTTCTAATTGTAGTCTTAAAATCGCTCGTATAAAGTATGACACCATTGGCATTCGGGTAATGATACTTATTAAAACTGATTTTCACAGTATTTTTATTGGTTGCATCATATATGAATAGCAAACAATACAGCTGTTCGGATGATCCAAATCTTCAAACTATTTTATCATCATCTACAAGATACTCAAACAAGACATGGGCTCTCATATGCTAGTGTCAGTTTTATAGGGAGTTAATTTGTATTTTAAAGTTGTCGTTACAATTGAAGTTAAATTAATTTGTTACACGCAATAAATTGTTTTATAATTAATTCATTTATATGAAATGTTTTAGGCAAAACCTTTCCTTGGTATTAGATATTAAATGCAGCAAGTTAACGATATAGGGAATAGGGAGGGAATTCCCAAATCTTATACTCCAATAAACGAAAATATTACAGTAAAACGCTTACCGGAAACCTCAGATCTGTGCAATGATTCTCTGAGATTTTGCTGCTTGGTGTAGTTATCAGAGTATGTGCGTCGATTAGGTGCATGTGTAATGAGTCCGGTACATGCTTTAAAATGCTTGTTGAACGGGGATGCAATATGCGGGTATGCAACATGCGACGATCTGTAGTGGAATGGGCACAAAAATGGGTGGCCACATTCAATGCTGCAAAGACTAAACTCGTTTTCTCAAATAATTACAAGAAACCTTCTTCACCGCCAATAGCAATGGTCAATGACTCTTTAGCTGAAAGTAAATCTTTTAAACTCCTCGGCCTAACATTCACAGGAAACTTGAGTTTGAACAATTTCATTGAGTGTCGCCAAGTCCGCTGCGAAGAAGGTAGGTTCGCTCTACCGTCCTAGAAAGATACTAACGCCCGAAAGTACCCTATACTTCTATAAGGCCACCATTCACCCATGTATGGAGTATTGTCGTCATATTTGGGCTGGTGCATCTGCTACTAGTCTCTCGCTCCTGGACAAGGTTCAAAAGAGAGTCGCCAATCTGATAGGTCCTGAACTGCCACCTAAACTTCAACATCTGTGCCATCGACGAAATGTTGCATCCCTCTGCCTGTTCTACAATCACTTTAACGGTGAATGCTCTGACGAACCGCAAGCACTTGTGCTCCTTCGACGTAAATACCAGCGACAAACACGAAAAGCAGACAAATCCCATCCCTTCACAGTAGAGATCTCTAGATGTAAGAGAGCCTTCTACCCCAGTAGTTTCTTCACCAGAACAGCTAGACTTTGGAATTCCCTTCCGGGTCCCTGCTTCCCAAACTGTACTGACCTGCAGAAGTTCAAGTGCAACGGGAACCGACATCTTCCTGCCCAACTCCCTACACAGTACCCCTAATGCCTACGCCCTTG
The DNA here is from genome assembly GCF_053919585.1 of Euprymna scolopes. NCBI lineage: Eukaryota > Metazoa > Mollusca > Cephalopoda > Sepiida > Sepiolidae > Euprymna > Euprymna scolopes. The sequence continues at coordinate 48,051,490 of NC_136515.1, read as the reverse complement.
ATAGTAGCCCCCTACAACAAAGTGGCAATGTGCCTTTTGGGGGAATGTAATAAAAAAAGGACATGGGTTTGAGTTTAACTAACAATGCATGTTTTTTTGGGGTTGAAGACTATTTTTGTATCGTTTCTAAGAAGTAGAATCAGCCTAGATGCTGTAACAATACTCCACGCATGAACAATTGATGGCTTGTAAAAACACAGAATAATTTCAGGTGTGCATAATTTTTTTTTTACAAGGGTGGGGGGAACTATCCTATTTCATGGATGTCATAGAGTCTATTAATATCCTCATCTTACATATTGGTTTTCACCCTCACCTTAGTTTCTGAGATATTACGTGTCAAGTTGGAACAATATAACGTATCAATCGATTGGTCGATAAATTGATCTGTTTTACTCAAACTGTCTGGCAAATATTCATCATCCATTTCATCACGTTAAGTTTCTTTCTTTTGAACTATTACCGCTTATCTAACTTCTTCTTCATCTCCATCTTCTTTCTCTACTTCTTTATTTCTTTCTCATTCTTATATATACTAGATCACCTTAAGGGTTGTGTACTCCTACTTTTTTTCTATTTCTTCACTATTTTTTTTTTATAAATACTTAAGTATTTTTCTCTTTTTCGTTATTTTCTATTCCTTCTTTTTCATCTTCGGCTCTTCTCATAGTTTATCCTTGATCATTTCCATCCATCTCCGGTTCTGTTTATTTTATCTTCAAAGACTTTATACATTTTTTTTATTCTTCTAATGAGTTGCCTCTCCCTTTCTTTCGAGTAACTTCTTGTCTATGTTCCGCTTTTTATTTTCTTTCTTGATTTCTCATTCCTTTTTCCCCTTCTTCATCTGCTTTTACATCTTATCTGGCCCCGTTTCCATTTAAACCTTCACTCTGCTTCAAATGACTTTTGTTTCTTGTGGTCGCTTTCATCATCTCATTTACGCCCACCTTTTATCAATAGCTCCCCCCACCCTGTATTATTATGTTTCATACTACCGTCTCTCCTCATTATATGTCTCCTCTTTTCTTGTCGCCCATTCTTTCTTTCACTCATTTTGATTCTTTTTCTTTTATTTGTTTTTTCATCCATCCTTTTGTGTTTTATTTCTCTCTGCCTTCTTTGCATTTGTATCCGTGTTCAAATGGATTGTAGATACAAACGGAAGAAAAACATTCGCCGCACACACGAAAATGTTCGACTTTTTTTCAAACCACTTTCAGGCACACACAACCGATTCTCCTTTTAATCTTAGCCGGTAGCTCCACAAGTAATGGCGACCAGTACAGCTTACAAAACGATACATCGTAAGACACACAGTTCAAGTTACCCTTTCCCAGTTTGTTTTTAGCATCCATCATATCTCACGACCATACTACTTTAAGACAACAATATTAATGGAATATCAAAGGTACAAAACTCGACTTATGAAAACTAGCAGGGTAATGCAGTGTCAGCTTGACTATAGCGAGTGTAAATGTCTCTTTCACTATACTATATATTGTATCTCATTAGAGCCCATTAACTTAGAATATAGGAGTATAGATATATCTATAATATAAATCTCACCTGTCTGTTTAAATATATGTATGCATATATGTGTGTACGTATTATGTATATAGATGTATATCTATGCATGTATATATATATATGTATGTCTGCCTAAAACTTTCGAAGAGGCGACAAATTTTCACAAGGTCGGTATCGTTTTGAAGCTCGACGCTTCGGATGACAAATTGGCAAAAAACATTAATCCCTTCACCCTAAACTAGGCACTTTCCTACACGAAGGGATCGCTTTCTTCGCAAATAGTTTCGAAAGTCATTCCCTCTTTTCAATTGACTAGCCTTAATTTTACCTTTCGCCACTTTCGACTTTGCGATGGACGAAACGGCAAAGACGTCACATTTTCTTTTTCCCCGTTCATTTCCTCCTTCGTGCTTTTTTTTTTTAAATTTAGTTGTTTTTTTTTCGTTCGCTCGACGCAACAGCGGGAAGCCAAGCTAGTATATCAATAAAAATATCTTAGACCAAGAGCTTTTTTGGGGGATTAGATGACTCTTCATGTGCTCCATGGGGTTATACGCATCAGGATTTTACATAGTTACCCATCATCTGATTATCCCCCTTCAAACCTATTCTACAGCAATCAGATCAATGAGATTAGCTTCTATTTTAATGTAGTCAAATAATACATAATTATATTTTATCGTTAGCTCTCTCTATCTTCCTCTCTCTTTATACATCTATACTCATATAAATCCGGTATTTTGTCCATTGATATCCATATTAAAAACACTATAACTAATTCATTCAAAAAGAAAATACAACGAAAGGTAAGCGATAGCAATGCCTGGAGGTGTCAGACTACCACATGCCAAACCTTTACACCACCCGGACTGGTACCTTTTTTTTTGCAAACTCTAGGACTACAATGGCAATTGTAAGCGTTTGAGCGAGCAACACAGAAAGACCTCCAACGCGAATGCAGAATAATATTCACGCATACACACCATTAATAAAACAACGGTCTGAGGAAACAAGAACAATATCTGTTTTAATATGAACAGAAAAAAGAAAAAAAATCTATCCCGTCCAGTTTTGTTTCAATTTTTTTTGTTTTCAGGTTTTTCCTTGAGAATATATATATATATATATATATATATATATATATATATATATATATATATATATATATATATATATATATATATATATATATATATATATATATATATATATACCCCAACAAACACCCCAAAAAACAAAGACAATTTCTTTTCACTTTTTCTTGAAAAAAAAGCTTTACAAAAAAGAAAAGTGTTTATTTGACTTACCTTTGAACCTTTTCTCGAAAAAAAATCGATCAATGTCAAGTTTCTATCCAACTCCTCAAAAAACATTTTTAAAAGTTTGCATTTGTGCTGAACACGAATATCAAATTTAAATTTAGGGCAGATTAGTAGTTTTCATGATATGAAGACATTTTTTTTAAAGTGGGGGATTATTTTCCTATATAAATTCAACGTAAAATGAGCACCCAACTTCTGGCCACGTAGTAATTTCTTCATATTAAAACAAATTTAACTGATATTCGTTTTCAGCATCTCCGAAGACCCTCGCTTTTTTTTTTTTTTACTAAGATCCGTTCATTTTTGCATCTCATTATTTAGGACGCTAATTATGCTGTCAGTAAGTTTACAAAAACATACTTTTTTCATTATACAACTTGTATAGTTGTTAACAGGTGCTCCAGCAGTTAAATATTTCACCAAAATTATGTTTACATTAGGGGGCTGTGGAACCCCCTAATGTAAACAGAATTTATGTGAAATATTAAACGATTCTGCATTAATGGTTTAATGGTTAATGCCGGCACGTTACTTACGGGAAAACGGTTAATTCAACTACAGAAGCACCTGTTAAAAACTATACAAGATCTATAGTTGAATAGCCATCTAAAAAAACGCGCATGTAAGCTTACTTACGGCATTATTAGCGTCCTAACTAAAACAAACATATTTTAGTTTAAAAAAAAAAAAACAGCGCTGGTTTTCGGGGATGCTAAAAACGAAAATCACAGTATAATTTGTTTTATTATATGAAAAAATAATCAGGTGGCCAGAAAGTGGGTGCTCATTTTAAGTCAAATTTATATAGGACAGTGATCCCCACTTTTCAAAAAGTAATTTCTTCATATCATGCCCCAAATTTAAATGTGATATTCGTTTTCAGCACCACAGGAGAGAGGTTGAGAGCCTTGGTTTTATGGTTACTTCCATGTCAGGTGCTCATCTGAACTCCAATCCCTGGTCTCCCCTCGCCGATCTTTCACGGAAGACACCCGTCTAGCTGAAACCACTGTCAAAAATTTTCCCCACTCTTTATTTGTGCCAAAACCAAAAACGTAGATTCAATGAACAAAGCTTATTTCTTAGAAGTGCACGCCTTTGCAATTCTGTTCCGTCTGTCTGTTTTCCACCTGACTACAACTAGAATGTCTTCAAGTCCAACATTAACAAATTGCTGATGAGCCGCCCCCTTAAGTAGGCACTTCATGAAATCTTAACATTAACGTACTGTACACGCAATAACCTTTATCCCCGCATTGCTTCCGGGCCTTTATAAGTGGTGACCACCTTGTGAAAAAAAAAAGAAACAAACAAAAAACACCGAAAACCTAGAAAAGTGGTAATTTTAAAGTGTTTTAGTAGATTGAAAGAAACTTGATATTGACCAAAAAGTCTTTTACATTATTTATCTAAACATTTAAAAAATATATGGTGCTAATGCAGAGAGAGAGTGCTATTTTTTTTAATCGTATGTCCACGTTAATTAAAGTTGTATTATATGTTTTTTATTCAATTGTAAGGTTAAAGTTCAGAATAGGTACAACCCTCCCTCCCCTCCCCTTTTAAAATAATAACGTTATTATTTCAGCACGGATCACTCTCTGCATGAGTACCAAATATATATATATAGCATAAAAAAATATATATATTATAAAATTTTTCTTTACAGTTAAGAAAATTTAAAATTTAAGGTAGGTTTTCTTTTCTTGTTATGCTTTCATCGGCGAGGCTCGGCTTAATTTCCTCAGCGACGCTCGGTTTACTTCGGCTGTTGGGGTATTGTTCTGGAGGAAACCGGGTGGGCTCTGAGTTCACTCTCTGATGAGTACCAAAAGGTTACTTAAAAATTAAGAATAAGCGAAAAAATTACCTCTGAATTAAAAATAAAACTAATAATTCAACCATATTTCGAAATGAAAACAAATCTATTATAGAAAATGTTTAATAACGTGCTCAAAGAATGAAACTATCACAGTTATTTCCCGTGGTTTTCTGGTTTGAAAATCAAAAGGTTTTAGATTTACGATAATAATAAATAAATTTAAGTTAAATAAAATATAAATTGAAATGAAAATAAACTAAATAATTACATTTCAAACTATATTTTTAAATAGTACAGTATTAACGAGGAATTATGTCGAATAAGTAATATAATCGAGCTAATTATTTAAAATGATTTAATTTAATGTGTTATGCTAATAACCATAACTCAGTCGATGTATATGTGATATGAAAATGCTATATCTACAAGTTACACATAAACATAAATGTCTCCTTTGATAGAAGTATCTTACAATGGGCTTTAATATTTCTTGACCAGGAGAGGTGTACACACACTAAAGACGCTTTATATTTATTTGATCATAGGGAGTTGAACAGACAGAAAAACACACACACGAACGCTATTACTTTATATATATATATATATATATATATATATATATATATATATATATATATATAATAAGTTATAAAAATATATATGGCAATTAATCTACACAGAATATTCCGCGTTTAATTCACGCTAGAATGCCTGATGAATCCTAGCGTTGATAAAACGCGGAATATTTTGTGCAGCTTAATTGCCAAATATTGAGGGAGGATTTGGGCAGAGTTTTCAAATGCTAAATTGTTGAACTTTGCCATCTTGCCAGCCAAATTTCTGGCCGAAAACCGATTAAAAAGATGTTCTCAAATTTCAATACCCCTTTTGTAAAAATTGTAGGGAAATGCACCCACACAGGCACACACAGAGTCAATTTCACTTTGATAAATGCATAGATACCTTTGCTTTAAAATGTTGCTTACCAAACTCCTCTGTAAGTTTTCATTCTATGGATATGAAACTTAGTATATAGGGTCTTTAAACCCATGCAAAACTCTATATAAGGGTTTGATCCGGGGAAAATCAGTGCAAAACTGTGAAAATTACAGGTATGGAATTTGCCAGGTCAAGATTGAACGACGGTATAACGAATATGCATGCGTGATGTAATAGCTATTTATTCATGTTTTAATTTTAAGCCTAGCAGCAAATATATCTTCATAGCTCAAGCATTAACGTCAAAAAAGTAAATCGTAAGCTAAATGTTTTGGTGTATAACGTCGGTGGTTGCGCAGGAGTCATTTTTTATGTTGAGTTCAATATGATATAATAATAAATATAAAATCTGCTTTCATCAAAATATCATATTTTAGCGTATTTTCCGACCGGAATTAGCAGGCGATATACACACACACATACACCCACACACACACACACACACACGTATATATATATATATATATATATATATATATATATATATATATATATATATATATATATATATAAGTCTATCTTGAACTAAGAGTTTCTTCTGATTGGATAATTCTTCATGTGGTTTAGGTATATGGTACATGCACCCGGATTACGCATTTTCACTCAACAGCTGCAATTCCCTCTCCAAATCTGACATAAACTACCTAACCACTTAAATCAATGAGAGTAATTCACTTGTAAATATCTACATTGATATGTTAGATTGCTATTTTTTTCGGAACAAAAACAACCTACCGCCATGGATTAAAGCCTCTAGTAAAACTTAAAAAGTTTTCCCTACAAAATTTACGCTTCTTTCATAAAGTATATTTGCCACTGCACATCTGAATGGAGACGTCTCAGCAGTTGCATGTTAATCACTTTCAATTGCGTTCAACGGCCCCTGATTAAAATCTTTGTAACATTTGGATAAATAGTAAAAGATTGTTTGTCTAATGCCAGAGAGACCTAGGGTTAATGACCAGTGTCCTCTTACCAACGACGTAAAAAATATCTTTTTATGATAAATAATTAGCATTTTAAGTGGGTGATCAAGAGAAAATAAAATAACCCAGGGAACTAGGTGTTGTTATCCCCTGCACCCCCATGTAGCATCTAATGAAAAGGACAGCCTTCCGGTCGTCCTCAGGTATAGTCGGCTATTTACATTTAGCTCACTCAACAGAAATATCATATTTGTAAATCAGCGACTGTTGAATGTTTATTAGGTACTAGTGTATCTAATCCCAGCTCGAGGGTTACTATCAGAAAAGCCGGCCATGTCGTAATGGGATACGATCGGCCCTCTTTTTGCGATATCAGTCACGTAAAATTCTTCAATTGAGAAAGAGATTTGTTCCTGCGCCGGAAGCCGATCGATAGACACGTTTCCCAACCCATTCCCGGTACCAGTATCCTCCCAAGATGATGCCCAAGGAAAGTCCGGGTATTACGATTCGGTGAGTAGGAGACGGGCAGAAGTCCCTGTACGCAATTCAAGTCACGACCGATCTCTAATTAGGTCCGGCATATGTGGAAAGCATCCCCCTTAAATTAGTACAATTATGCGCGAATTAGTGGGCACGTCGGAGGGAGCCTAAGCAAAACTTTGCTTTCCTGCCATTATACCAACGCAATCAGTTTTGCTGAACGAGTGGGAAGGGTTGGATGAAGGGCGTGTTGTGGACGGATCAATTGATGTGTCGTATCGATGACCTCCTCTTCTCCAAAGACCCTCGATAATGTAAGCCTGGGATTTTACGTTTTCTTTTTTCTAATTGGTCTTGTTTCGCTTGTATCTGCGTTCGCGCTGTATTAACATGACTCTGGCGATGTTGACAGGAATCTCAGGGACGAGAGGAAGCGTCGATTATTGACCGTGCAGAGCATCTTATGCCAAGACGCAATTAGAAACTGTCTCCTCTCTCTCGATCTCTTTTTCCTTGTTTTCTTCATTTAAATCTCCACATATATGGACTCATCTATATCCCAGCAGAATGATCTTCCTATATATATATATATATATATATATATATATATATATATATATGTATGTATGTATGTATGTGTGTATGTATATATATATATAAATATTATACATATATATATATATATATATATATATATATATATATATATATATATATATATATATATATATATAGGGCGTCCACAAAGTCTGGATACATTTGTGGAAAGTCTGGCTACATTATGTAGCCAGACTTTGTGGGCACCGTGTATATATATATATATATATATATATATATATATATATATATATATATATATATATATATATATATATGTATGTACAGGGAGCCCACAAAGTTTGATACATAATCTACAGGATGCTTCCACAAAGTCTGGCTACATAATGTAGCCAGATTTTGTGGAACCCTGTATATACGTTTATTTATTTTACCTAAGCTAAAAATATCGCTGTACATTCATGAACATGTTTAGGTCAGTCAGTTACAAGTCACTTCATCCCTCTTAAAGCAAAATTGCTTATAAAAAGGTTTAGTCCGTAATGGAAATCATTCGGGGATCTACAATCACAAAAAGATATCAATATACGAATAAAAAGATAATGACATTTAAAATATATGTAGAAGAATGAGAGGAAGGTGTGTATCCAAATAGAAAAAATAGCAAAAATAAAAAAAAATACAAGAAAAAGAAACGAATAAAATACTAGGTTGGTAAAAAAAAAAATTCGTTTTTTGACGTTCAACTATATATAAGAAGACATTATTTTGACACCGACCTAAAAAAAAGAAAAAAAAAACACTACTTAATAATGACATACATAGTATAAATGAAAACACACTACTGATAATGGAAATAAAAATAGAAGAAAAAAATATAAAAATAGAACTAAAAGAGATGGAAAAATTTCTTCGATAAACAAAAAATATTAGATTCGTCGCTAAATAATAAAAAAACAAATAGCGTGATTATTATTTATGTGACTCTGACTCCCTAAATAATTTTCATGGCGGACTAAATATTTGTATGAACAATATCGCATGCAAGGGTCTCTAGTTAATTGTAACTAGCTCACCGACATGCTCATGAATGGGTAGCGACATGTTAAAGCTTATGTAAAATGTAATATATATATATATATATATATATATATATATATATATATATATATATATATATATATATGTTGCATTCATCGGTAGTAAGCAGTCTTGTATTAATCTCGTCAAACTTAATTCGTGGTGTTATCTCTGGAATATATTAACCTGAGGGGATATATATATATAAACGGTCAGGTTTCAATCCTGGCTTGAGGTAGTTGCCTGTCTAGCCGCACTGATGTGCTGTGAAACAGCGAAACAGTACTGTATGTGGATGACTATAGTGCTCCTCACCTTGAGTTGAGCATATTGAGAAGTGAAACACGAATTACCATTAGCATATAAGCGACGCTCTTTGTGTAAACAAATCGAGCGGAGGTATTTCGGACAATATCAAAACATCGTTAAACTCACTACTCGTTCAAGCAGCCGCCAATAGCGTAATGGTTAGAAGCCTTGACTGCCGTATAAACGGTCGGGTTTCAATCATGGCTTGAGGTAGTTGCCTGTCTAGCCGCACTGATGAGCTGTGAAACAGCGAACAGTACTGTATGTGGATGACTATATATATATATATATATATATATATATATATATATATATATATATATATATATATATATATATACAATTATTTTCAATACATTAAGACAGTAGTGTTTTATCCTTCCGGAATCCTCAGTGCCGAAAATCATGATTGCCGTTGGTCGTAGCATCGGAACTCCGAAACTAAGCAATATCTGTTTTCATTAGCAAGGAACAAAGCATAGAGTTACAGTTTATCACAACGATATTAAAATGAAATTCAACATTTATGAAGGCATTTATGTTATACAAAAACGTACTATGGTGACTGAGTTACTAATAGCGGACGTTTTCATTTCAATATAAATTGCTCAACTGCAGGTATTATACATATATATATATATATATATATATATGTGCGTGTGTATATATACATATATATATGTATATATATAACTTTTAAAAGGCAAATAACTGAAACAAATAACTATATAGAATAAGTAATTTTATTTTTACAAAGACCATGAATTTAATATATATATATATATATATATATATACACATATATATATATATATATATATATATATATATATATAATAATTGCAACATCTTGTCAGACGAGTGCCACTCCCTCGGACACCTAAAGTCCATTAGCCTAAAAATGACTTCCCTCGCCACAGGAACATTTTTATAGACAAATGCCTGAGGAAGTATCTATACACAAATGATGTTACAGAGTCTTTGCTTTGTACGACATCTAAGTCTCTATCCCGGTTCAAAATGTTGAGATCCAGCAACAAGCAAGCAGACCAGCTTAATGCGGGTACTGATCTCCCGCTTTATGGTTTTTTAAATCAGAGATTTGCTTCTCCTAGAAAGGTTGCCTTCACCACAGCCTACTAGAGTCCTCTCAACCCCAACACACATACACACACACGCGCACACACACACACACACACACACACACACAAACACACACGGTAGTAGTTGGCCGTTGATTCCGAAAAAGGGTTCCTTCGCCCTTTGGAAAGTCTAGATGTTTATCCTTCAGGAAAACTAGTCACTCTCCTCACCAAACAAGTCCGGTGGGGGAAACAGTTTAGTCACCGGTTACCCGACCATGATGCAGGTAGTACTGGGTTACATTGTACCAGTAGCATATGACATGACCTGACTAAATATATATATATACTCACACACACACACACACATATATATATATATATATATATATATATATATATATATATATATATATATATATATATATATATATATATATATATATATATATATATATATATATACATGTTCTTAATTCATCGTCTTTTTAAAAGAAAAATATTTGGTCCTATATTTGATGATGAACTGCTCTCGCTAAATTTATATTGGGGAGAATTTTACCCACAACTATGTAATAACCACAGAAAAGGGCAAGAAACATGAACTTTTTATATCATTGCGATAGGGACACGTGACTAGTGTTTGTAAATTGCAAATGATAGGATTAATATAATGGAGAAAGCATTTGACGAATTAATACTATCATAAAATGTGCCTTTCGTTTGATTACACTATAATTTAATCTTTTTTTCTTAAGTCCTATGTCTGAGCTAATAAACCATGCACAATATCCTACTTGCAAGATAACACTCGAGGGGTTATTGTTAAAATACAGTCTTCTTTAATGTATAGAGGGTGTAAAGATTCCGGAAGCAATTTTGACATTGTAATATTCGAAAAACACGAAACTCTTGATAATTATGGATTAAATATTGAATTTGTTCTGGTAAGCAACAATATATGACAATCAACTTTCACTAGATAATACTTTACTCAATTCAGTGACTTGTGTTAAAAAAAATATAATATATTTTTTTGGTCGAAGATGAATATTAAAAGAACTAACATTGGTAAAAATAGCAAATTGTACCTAGGCATTCAAAGAAGAAAACGGAAGCCAATTAACATCCGCATACTGACTGAATGTTTGTCCAAGGAAACCTGAAAACATGTATTAAGAGTTGAAAGTTGGGAGACAATTTTGTGATCTTTTGTTGAGCCGGATGCAACATTTGACGAGGTGAATATCCTCTCTAAACCAAGATTCTGGTTGATCATATTCTACGCAAGAATGATGTTAACTGCCCCCCTGCATTACATGTGAGAATAAAGTAAATATCGTTCTTTCACGATCTTGATTGTTAACGGTTAATACGTGTTACCCGTAAGATGGTGAATATTGATAACGATTTGTAGGTCCGTACCAGAATTAAGTATAACTGATATATGAGGAAATAATGTATACGGACAATCCGAAGATGTGCCAGGGATTACTTGATTTGTTGTCAAAAAATATATCCGACTTATTTTTTATTGAGATACTCTTCACGTTGTCCCAAATGTGTTAAAAATAAAAAAAGAGGAAAACCTACAAAAAGAGGAAATATGTAAATAATCACATCAAATGGTGTAGCGGGTGAGATTAGGAAATAGACAACAGAGGGGAAGGTGTTTACGAAGACTATAAATTCAACTGAAAAAAGGATTATCGTTAAGCAATGAGTGGAAATGGATTTTGCGACATATTATGATAGAGGAAATTTACGAACAGTCTTAATTTTGCGACAGTTGCTGATAATTTCCAGTTTGGCACAGTTAAGGCCGGTACTACCTCGAAAGAGTTCGAGATAAGCAAACGTCAATATTAATTCTATTATCGTTACGACTGTAGTGCAGAAAAAATATCAAAATACTCTTTATATCTTGACTCTCTCTAGACAGCAAAACAGATCCACAGAAACCAAAACGTTTTTACTGATGTCAACTTCGACGTACAACTAGATAAACGGGTATGATACTTCAATAATAATTTCAACTATGTGCACGAAGTACGGTTCAAGGTAAATACTCGACGATTAAAATGTGTGCCTGATTACTTACTAATTGGTTATATAAACGCTGACTACTGGCAGAAAGTGGTCTATTTATATATAAAATGATTTATATATGCGCATGCATATACATTATACTATTCGTGTAGATTAAGTTCATTAACGTAAACGCTTCCTTATTTTTAAGGACAATACACCGTAAAATAGCACAACATTAAACCAGATGGCATATCCCTGACCACTGCTAAAGGGTGCATTGATTATTGTAAAGGAAAATAAGCTTTCTACGGAAACAGACTAGAACTAGGAGCTCCTCATGTTTGCTGTCAACATGAACGCACAATTGTAATGGTTAGTTTTTAATAGTAGTATTTAGAACTTCCACGATTTAAATACGAACAAATAGAAAAGTTAATTGTTTCATTAATGGAATGTCTATGCAAACTAAACGTTCTCATATCTTTAGTGTTTCTTGGCTTCACCACCTGTTTTGCTAGAGAAGCGAAAAATGAGCACTGTTATTCCTGTGGAACGAGCTCGTTGCGAAATTAGCACAGCGATATTGCCAGTCCATGTCGTTTTTCACTGTCATATTCCGTGATATGTATAACGTTAATTTTTTCTATGAGTCCAGTTTCTGCCAGGGAATTTCAGTTTTTAACAAACTGTTTCCCGGACATCTACAAAATCTGGAATCTGTGTACATGCCTTTAATTGTTTTCTCATCGCGTTCTATTGTCCGACTGTCAGCAAGAACACTATTTTTACTTTCTCGTAAATTTTCCATTGGCATGATATGTTTATGTGTATAATTTATGCGCGTTTATATAGTCTGGTTAACAGAGGACAGATAAAGTATTCTAATATAGCGTGGGTCGAGGAAAGAATATATTGGAATAAAGATGTAATGTTTCAATGATTGGACACGCGATGATGGTTATTATATTGCGGCTTTATGATCTCTCATGAAAACAAATCTATCCAGTTTCTATCACTCTGATTTTCCTAACCTCACTTTAGATTTTCTGCTCCGCTGTTTATCGTGTTAATCACAGCGGCGCTGCATTTGGACGCGAACATAAGCTCTCCTACATTCTTCGTTATTTAATTCCCCGTGCTTTTATTGCACCGATAAAACAATCTTTAACATCAACCAATCAATTTATTATTTTTTAATATTACTAATGTATGTTACTTTTATAATTGTAAAAGCTAGGACTTCTCTAACACTAAATTGTTAGAGACGACGACAAAAAAGCTATTCAAGGATGAGAGTTTTACAAAGAAATAGAAAACGAGCAAAGGAACTTCACGCGCGTTAGTTGCCGAAAAATATGGTCCCTCTGATTGAGCGTCACCCACAGTATGGATAAGTAAAAATAAATCTATAAGAGTACATTATTACATTTCGGAAAGCGTAGAAAACTGTATTTAAGGCCTAAGCTACCCCCTTCCTACACCAGATTAAATCTTTGTCACATGTAATTGGGGACATTTTTCTGGAAAATTGATCTATCTGAGGCAAGTTTGCGAATAGATGTCTAGGGGAAATATGCAAAATATCTAATGATTAATACACATAAAATAATATTTTCTTTGATACATTTTCCTTGCGGTTTTAAATAGACCCACATTTATTTCCAAAACTCATGGATACGATGCTGGTTGATTTGTATAGTGCAAAGGCATACTTAGATTACATTGTGATAAAAAGTAAAAAAATCATGGTTAACACATGTCTAAGAAAATATAGAAACCCGTCTTAAAATTGTACCTTGAAGAAGGTAAACAATATCGAATATATGTGTCGAATAATTGATCATAAATAGGGAGAAAGCCTTACCCCAATAGACCAAAACTATGAGTGGCTACCTAAAACAGATAATACAACTATATTGCAGTCATTGCTGGGTCAAGCAAATTACTAGAGTCTCCAAGAAATGCAGGAATTGAGAAATGGCCTTACTATTAATGGAAATGAATTATAGTCAGATAGAAAAAGGTTTTTCCTATACTAATAAAATTGTACGTAATGACTACACCCTGAAGCATTTATCAATAACTACTCATGCGACAACAACGCATTTTTGTGAACCACATTTAAGTCATTTGTGGCAAGAACGTGAAATAAACAAATTGTTGCCTATATTATCTAGCGTCAATATTTGAAGCTGAGTATATATGTATCTCTCTCACCCCCCCCACACACACACGCACACACACACAAATCTATTGAATACCTGATCATGTTTTCTACAGAGAAAAAACGGAAGAATTCTCCAAACGTTTTTTTTTCTTTTTTAATTTGAACTCTTTAAGATTAAAGTGCTAATTAATTCGGATTGGAATTCGGGTTGCAATACCTCAGCGAGGAATCGTAAGTTAAAACACGGCGAAGTTTTTATCATTTTTAGATTTAGTTATCACAAGTGTTGTGGTGGCAACCACTTATTTGCATATGCGAATAACATAACCCTATAAATGGCAAGCCTAGGTTGGCCTTGGTGTGTCTTACTCAAATGCCACCAGAAGTGACGCCGAAGAGCGTACATGTCCTCCCACCAAGACTCTCTGACTCGACACCGTCATTTGTACATATTGTAAATATACCTTTTCTTTAATACACTTATTATTGCGTTATCTTGTTGTTTGCGTCTTCTTTGTATTTCCTAACTAATTATTGTTCAACCTTGCAACCACAACAACAAGAAAATCAAAACAAAAATTACGATTCGGTTTCGTTAATAAAATCGATGATTCTATCATACGTTGCAATTAAGGAGGATATCACTCACTGTAACAATCTAATCGTTCTGAAGATAAACATATAAGAATCAGTAAGAACGAACAACACAGTATGCCAGAGTATAATTGTGTTGGTTCCATCGCACAACATTTCATAGATTCGTTGATAAAGGTTTAGTACGTCTACGCTTAAGTACACTTACGAATCAGATACATAAACGTCAAACAATGACAATTATTCTAATGCACCTTCCATCTAACCATCGTTGCGTTGTTAATAAAGTAACTTACATAGATATTACAAATAAAGGATTGAATTATGTGTGCTTAGAGTTAAAATTGTCTGATTAATTTTATAGCTGAAAGCGGATTAATACTCTCCCTACATCTAATAAGAGTAGAAAGTAAAAGATAAGAAAACGGAAATTTGCTATGCTTTGGCATACCTCCTAACTCGATTCCCTTTGGACCACATAGTTCATATTTATGTTTCTGACAAAAGGAAGAGAACGAAAGTTGTTTTGGATTATAATCTATTCATAAAACAATCATACTTGGACAATGATGCATTTTTTTAGCCATTTGCCTTGAATGTCTTCATTCCTTGTCTCGAGCAATTTTCATACAGACAAAAAAAAAAAGCTTGGGTTACTTTTGGCAACTTTATAATTCTTGCATGTCTAATGTTTTTCCATAGTCCTTATGTACCTTGGGAAGTGTTTCTGACCTAAGAGGAAATATTGCTGTTTGCTAGGTCAGAATTGATCTATCAATTAGCTTTTGGACATTTCTCATATTTTCCCATCAAGCCTTATTTGGAGCGATTTATACAATATTTGCATGATGTTTAATACGTATGTTTAAAATTTGACAAAACATATGAAGGATCTTAAGTTTTACAAATGCTCTTTCGCATAAATCTAATTATATTTAATAATAACATAATAATAACAAAAATAATAAACTTAATACAACTCAATTTATCCACCCTCCTGCGTAGTGGATATGTTCCAATATGACTACCGATTGATTTGAGGAATACATTCTCTTTTTATATAGAAATACATAAATGTGTATATATGCATACATTTATATAGAGAGAAACATTTAAACAAATCCGGCAACTCAGATCGTTACGTCTGCCGAACACGTATTTCTCTTTTTCTAATATTTTCGGGCTACTGTAGTATGTGACCTGCTTTCATGAGATGAGTGTCGCAAGCATAGTTTTTTTTTTGGGGGGGTAGTTTACAATATATATACATTTGTCATGTTAGTACGCTGTCTGCTATTATCTCTTCCTAGCCGGTTATAGTGGGTTTGTGGGTAACAACACGGAGTGACAACGTAGGTGTTTCAAGTTCGAATGACATTTGTTTCACAACAATCACGTTCACTTCGGATGTTAGCAACATTTACGTAGTCATGCCTGTAAGTTACCGATATCTTTGTAGAATAGATTTTGACTGGAAAAATATTGGTGAAACAAGTGAAACAAGTGCCATGAATAGGGACAATATATTGTATCTTCATATGCTATATACAATAGACACACAAGGCGACAGTGTCAATATTTAATCAGTAAAGCCTTAGTATGTTTTAGAGAGTAAAAGAGAAAGACATAGATGCATAATAATTTGCCATTCCTTAAATTATTTAAAAAAAATGAGACAAGTTTTCTTTTCACATCAAGTTTTGTACAAATATAACATCATCATATTCTCCGGTGTTCTAAGCAAGTAGGATCTGCTAGACATATTTCCAAGCATTTTGAATATGTCGTAAGAAGATTCTATTTTTGCAAGTTTCTTCACAAGGATGCTTTTTTCTCAATATATCTGAATCATCAGTGCCGCTATTTTCGCTCGGATAATTCAATTTCTTTTTTTGCAATTCAATTGTCGTTTTCCTTTTATCTCTTGTCTTTTGGCGTCGCTTTTAAAATTATATTTTAGGGATTTTGAATTTCTAAGTGCGCAATATATATGGCATGGTACTATTCCTATGCATATATATATATATATATATATATATATATATACATATATAAATGTATATTTTTGTACATATATATGTATATACATATATATATGTATATATAAATGTATATATATATGTATATATAGGAAGTTATAAAATATATATGGCGATTAAGCTACACTGAATATTCCGCGTTTCATCCACTCTAGGATTCTTCAGGCTTATGCGCGAATTTTGTGGTTGTCTGTCGTGTTTATATACGTAATCTCCGTGGAAAGTTCTTTCTATCTTTATATGTTTATATAATATATATATATGTATATATACATATATATATATGTATATATATACATATATATATATATGTACATATATATATATATATATATATATATGAGAGGGAGAGAGAGAGATAAAGATAGAAATAACTTTCTACGGAGTTTACAAATTACATTTTAGAAGGAACTAACTATACAACTAAAAAAGTAAGCAGCGAAAGGCGAACACAGCAGCTGCGAAAGATTAAATTATTTTGCAGTAAAATGTCAGAATATCTATGATGTATCCCTATTTCCGCATGACATTGCCCCAAAATTGATAAAAATTTTCACTAAGTGAAGTCTTATTATAAAAGGGAGATATTTTCAGAGTTTGAACTTCGATATTCTACCTAGTACTGGTACACATTGTGTTGCCTTATAAAAATAAGTCTAAAGAAATATCTTGACAATGCAGATGATCATTTGATTCATTCATACATACATATATATATATATATATATATATATATATATATATATATATATATATATATGTGTGTGTATATATAGATATAAACATATACATACCTGTATATATATATATCTGTTTGTGTTAGTCTCTCTGTTTGTGTGTGTGTGTGTGTACATTTGATGTTACGACGTCATATTTTAATACAACGATATATTCCAGTAGATTTTTTTATTAAAAATTGGAGGTTT
Organism: Euprymna scolopes; assembly: GCF_053919585.1. Classification (NCBI taxonomy): domain Eukaryota; kingdom Metazoa; phylum Mollusca; class Cephalopoda; order Sepiida; family Sepiolidae; genus Euprymna; species Euprymna scolopes. Next base: position 48,033,622 of record NC_136515.1, on the reverse strand, counting down.
CTAGAACCTTCTGCGTGCAGGTCGTTTTTAGTCGAATGCAAGCAACTCTATAACTCACTCCGTCGGTCGGTCGTTCTGTCCGTCTGCCCGTAACACTTTTGCGCTTGCCCTTTTTGGTTAAGGTGAAAGGTTTGTATTTAATAGATGCTGTTCTGAGCTTTTTCTTGGCCTTTTGGCCAAGATCAAGGTGTAATGTCTGTTTCAGCAGATACTGCAAGCAAAGACCATGTGTGGGAGAAACCTCACATATAAGACCCTGGTCAATGTAGGGCAAACCCTTCATACCAATTGTAACTATCCAGCTATTCTACTCCCCGGGGAGTTGGCCCCCATTTCCCCTTTACTCCTCACAGTGAAACTCGTCCTTGTGCCTTATTTGCTCGGTGGGCGGCCGCAAAAAAATATCAACCCCATATATAAGACCTTCGTCAATGTAGGGGACACCCTTTATACCAATCGTCACTATCCAGCTCACCTACTCCTTGGAGATTTGGTTCCCATTTCCCCTTCACTCACATTAAAAATCGGCTTTGTTCCTAATTTGTTCGGTGAGGGAGCAAATAAATACCAACCCCACATATAAGTCCTTGGTCAATGTAGGGGCAACCCTTTATACCAATTGTCACTATGCAGCTCCCCTACTCTCCGGGGAGTTGGTACCCATTTCTCCTTCACTCCTCTCATTAAAATTCGGCCTTGTGTCTTATATGCTGGTTGGGGGAGAAAATAATTACCCTTTTCTTACCCTTTTGGCCAAGATCAAAATGTAGTTTCTGTTCTTACTTTATGCTGTACTTATGTATGTAACTTTGTGATGTACAGTGGTGGATAACTTTTCTGTATTAATTTAATGTAAAATGGTCACCCACTTTACAACAAATAAGGCTCAAAGCCATTCAAGTCATTCTTTATATCATTCAAGTTTTTTTAATGGATTCAAGTTATTTTTTTAAGCATTTAAGTCATTCTTAAGATCATTCAATTCATCCTTACGTTCAGCAAAGTCATTCTAAGTCATTTACTTTTTATTATTTAAGTAATTTCAGCCCAGTTTTCGGTCATTTTAGTTTAACTTATAGAATTTCATGCCAATCCTACGTTCATGCGTGTATTCATTACACGAGAGCACGCGACGAATGACTATCGGCCTTGTTCTCTTACCTATAGATTTGCTAATTTTATAGTTTAGATCAGCTTCTGACGTTGCGAGAATATTGTTTTCATTCTTTCATCTTCTTCGGCATGTTTCTTTACATGTTACTATCTTTTAAAGATAATCTGAGAAAATTGACCAAGTTCTATCAGCTTATCCTTCTAATCTGAGAAAATTGACCAAGTTCTATCAGCTTATCCTCCAGCTAACATTCACGTATGTGGAGACTTCAATGTTCACAATGTGGAATAGTTGACCCAATCAAACAAGACCGATGATGAGGGGAGGTTCTGTCATGATTTCTCCATTGCTTATGACCACACTCAGATTTTTCACGAACCCACCCGTGTGTCCGACAATGACGGCTAGTATGCGAGTCTGCTAGACTTTTTTCTCACAACTTGGCCTGAACTATGTTCAGTTTGCGCTTGTCTCCTCTTGGATCTTTCGAACACTCAGTTGTATCAATTATGATAAAAATGAAATGTAATAAGTCCTCAGACGTACCTCACCATCGTAAAGTATATCGATACACTATGGCTCACTGGGATAGTTTCCGTACATATATATCGCATGTAACTCTGCGTTCCAGGTTTAAAAAAGGATGTGTCCTCTATAGTATCAGACATGACGGAATGGGTAATTGCAGGTATAGACCGTTTCATACCCTCAAAATATCCCAACAAAAACCTAACAGCCAGCCATGTTTCTCCCCACAATGTGCTGCTGCAATTGCGCACATAAATCACTTTTTCCATTGCTTCCAACGTAATAGATGTATACAAACAAAAGCCGCTTCCAGTACTGCCAGCAACGATTGTAAGAAAGGAACAAAGAACGCAAGAAAGTTGTATGCCTAGTCCGTCAAGTCTGAAGTAGCTGGGCAGCGGCTTGGTGCCTACTAGTTTTTGCAAATAGGAAACAGAATCAACAAAAGAAGCGTGTGCTCTATCCCAAATATCATCAATATACCTGAGGTAATCTTGTCAGCATCAGCCAAAGCCAAACTCTTTGCCGAGAACTTTGCAGTTAATTCTACCCTTTGGGACCAAGGCCGGCAACCCCCTATATTTCCTCCTGTATCAGAAAACATTCTATGTGATATGCAAACATCTGTTCGTAAAGTTGCCAATCATATCGAAAACCTTGATTCCAGTAAAGCAAACGGCCCTGACGGTATTCCAATTATAGTACTCAGAAAGTCTCAACCAGAACTAGTGCCGATACTTACAAAACTGTTTAAACGTTGTCTTAAGGAGAATTGCTTCATACGAGTAGTAGTTGATGGGCGAAAATCAGAAGCTCACAGTATTAATGCTGGAGTCTCTCTCAACTCTTTTCCTGATCTAAATTAATGATCTTCCAAATCACATCCTTACATCATTTGTAGACATTTATGCTGATGGCACTACCATCTATGGTAGCGCATCACAAAAAGTAAACGATCAAGTTCTCTCTGGTTCTCTCTCCTCTGATCTTGATCACGTTGTACAATGGGGAAAGGAGTGTCTGGTTATGTTTAATGTATCTAAAACCAAGCTTCTATCTTTACATCATCAACGTTCTAATCCTCATCTGGCATCAATCAAAATGAATCACTTTCGTCTTGGAGAGTCCTCAAGATTTTACAAGCTTTTGGGCTCCACCTTTACCCCTAACCTTAAGTGGAATACGTACATCAAATCTGTTGCCAAGACCGCTGGAAAAATGGTCGGATCCTTCTATCGATCCACTAGATATCTCACTGCTGATGCAATTCTCCATCTATATAAGAGACAGGTACGTCCAATGATGAAATACTGCTGCCAGAACTGGGCACGAGCTTCAAGAAAGGACTTGTTCTGCCTTGATAGGGTTCAAAATAGACTCCGTGGCCTCGTCGGAGATGTTCTTTTTTCTTCGCTGCAATCTCTGTCTCACAGAAGAGATGGTGCGAGTTTTTCTCAGCTTTAACATTATTTTCATGGAAAGTGTTCGACGTAGCTTAAATCTATTGCCCCCTCTCGCCAAACTTTCACAAGAAGCACTCGTCTAGCTGAAAACGCCGTCAATGCCCCCCCACACTTTATCTATGCATATGTCTAAACGTGGAATCCATGAACAAAGCTTCTTTTTTAGAACTGCACGCCTGTAGAATTGTCTTCCGTTTTCCTGCTTTCCAGCTGTCTGTAATATGCTTGTCTTCAAGTCCAACGTAAACAAGTTTCTGATGAGCCGTTCCACTTAAGTTAACAAATTTACCGAACTTCCATTACTATCGATTATTATATTGCCCTTATGACTACTGTTCACTCTCTACCCCTTATCCTTGAGTAGCCTCTCGGCCTTGATAAGCGATGACGCTTATGTATACATATATATATATATATATATATATACAAAGCCATAATTTATATATGCGAGGGTGTACTCATATTATTTGTACCCCGTCGATGTGCATACTCCCGTCTGCAAAATGGCACCCCATTCAGTGTTGTGGTCACCATATGCCGGAAAACTTTTTACTTTTATCTCTAGATCTGCTGGACAACCACGTTTTCTGCTTTCTTACTATACAAACATGCAAACCTTAAAATGTAATGCAAACATCATCCCGCTTCTAAACTCCCTACACTCATCTATTATGCACGGTCCCAAATAGTAACCCTTAAAATGTTAAGCTTAAATATTTATTTGTTTGGTTGAACAGGATAAATAATGAAATCCACTTTTTCGTTAGTTGAAACTCCTCTTAGGTTTAGCATCCAAAAACAGGTATTATTATTTGGTTGGAAAAGCTTTAAGATTATAAGTGACTGTTACCTCCGTCAGCCAGGAGTAACAGAAATTACTTACGATATAATGTCCAGGAAATTATATCGGTAGGAGATTGGTAAAAAAATCGTGCGTTTAATCTAAAACGCCTGTTATTTTAAAGAGTCTTGTTAATTCAAAAATACTGCACGCGTTATTATGTACTCGAAATTACTGCTCGTTTTCTTATGTACACGTAATTCATTTCCCGCGATATTGCTGGTGAAACCAAATTGTCGCTATGTAATACGCCTATGCTTTAGTGAAGTCCATTAAGACGTGCGCAATTTCTATATCTATTTCATGATTCCTGATATTTTTTACTGCCAGCTATGTAATGTCTTCTATGTGTTAATAATAATGATAACTCGATAAATGACAACTAAATGACAATTCACTAGTTTACACTAAAATACGATTTACGTAGCCAAAATGGTATCAACAACCGGATTTACGTTCACATAGCAAAACAGAGAATCAAACATAACTTCCATTTAGTTTATCTTTTGAACAAATCTCGCTCGTTGAAAAAAACATCAAGTCTCTTAAACAATTTAATCGCATGATGTAATTTGGAAAAAAAATTCCGCCATCATACGTTTGAAATTGAACTACAAATTTGTATAAATATTATGCATTATTATCAATTATATCAAAGGGAATATTATGTGTTTATCGCGTATAACACTAAAATCATAAAACTAACATTCACAAAGTCGGTATTGTCTTAATCGGCATTAGCCTAGATTAATAATATCGAAATTTAAAAAAAAAAAAAAAAAAAAACATGTATATATTTTTTACTATAACTTGATTCATCTGCTTTCAAAAGATGAGTCGGTTTGCCGTCATTTACTAAAAAAAAAAAGACTAATCTTTCATGGAATTATTTCCCTTACGCAGATTTATTTTGTTGATGAATTTATAAAAGTGAGTGTGTGCGCTCAGAAAGAGGAATGGGTAGGAAAGAGAAGAAATGCCAAGTGGAAAAGGTTGGAAAGCTCCAGATAAGCATTTTAATAGAAATACGTACCGTTGCAGGCCCATTGAATTCTTCTAAATAACAAGTTTTAAACAGAAATATTTTCATACTTGTCGAAGGCTTTCTGGACTTCATTCTGTCAACATGAGGATTCTATATTTTACTGGTAAACCTTTTTATATGAATTATGTATGACTACATTTGTTCATAGCAGGTCATCATCATATGCATTATCTTCTGCAGTGGTTTAACGTAAGACATGTAAGAAAACAATTGACTTCTCAATCGCAAATAGTACAAAAACCGAAAAAAAACTTCAACTCGCTGTTATGTGATACAATATTAATTTCCACACTATGGCGGTCGTGACGTTTCCTAGGTCCCGAACGTTATCCACGCTTCTAACGTTATCTCGAACGTTATTGCAGTATCTCACGTGATCTTTTTAAAATCTCTATTTATCTCTATAAGTTGTGTCACTTCGCATTCAGGCGACGTCAACTTCCCACTGTAACAACGCGGAAGCGCTATGTTACCGTAGAAAAGTGACGTAAATAGGCTTAATTTGATAGCACTGATGGATTTAATGGGGTCGATTTTCTTTTGAATCAGAGAACAATATATTATATGTATTATATGTTACGTATTTTCAAGTATATTATTATCCTTTTATCTTTCGTATGAAGAAGAAAAATGATGAAGGACGAGAAGAATTGGGAGCAAATAACAGAGGGGAAGAGGAAGATATAAGAATAAGAAGTGGAAGTAGTGGGGGTACGAGTAGTAAGACAATAAGAAATAAGTGGGAGAATAAAATGAGAAAAGTGTGGCCGTAAGTAAAGACAGGGAGAGGATGGATTCGTCATTGCAAGAAAAGACAAAAACTTTTAGTTTAATTAAGTTAAGACTGTTATTTAAATACTATCCGAAGGTAAAACATCAAGTTACCTTCTTTTTTTTCACAAAAAAACTGACATGCCAACATTATGCATAGCCTGCTTTATTTAACGCTTTTTAGAAATCCATGAACGATGTGTCTGTCAATTAGTGGCTGACATCGAATGCAGGATATATTGATATAAAATTAAGCATTGATATCCGTGCTGATAATCAAATAACTGCAACAGTCTTATCTCAGGACATTAAGCTGATAGCTTCAAAGTAATATAAAAAAAAAACTTGACATTTATTTAAATCGATAACAAACATCTCAACAAAATGCCAATAATAATTTAAAAGCAGAAACAACACCATCTGGAAATGATAAAAAAACGAGGAATTGAAGAAATTTGAAGATGAACGACAAGTAACTAAATAAATACCACGAGAAAAGTGTATTTTAAGCGCTGCTGCACACAAATGTTGTTGGTCGAGAACAATAACACGGTTGAACACGAATGACATTTTGTGAACTACGTTCGTGCGCTTTTTCAATGGTGGCGATTTTTTCTAAGTCTTCGATGGTGCACAGACAAGACTGAAGGTCAACACTCTTGAAACATACGCCACACACCTGAGATAACAATGTTCACGTAAAGACCCAGAAGTTAAGTCTACATTAACCCGGGTGATCATCGTTTCCTTCTTTGGCTCGGAATTGTTCAAATATAAATTCATTACGTACTTGTATCTCCCCCTTTTTTTCTTAATTCTATACGGCTTAGATAATATTACAGTTTCTATTTCTCTTTAACTCCCACCCTCGCGTGCTTACTTATTATCTCTATTTTCCATATTTATGTCTCACTCCTTCTACGTATTTATATATACGTACATTTTTGTGTCCAAACGTAATTCCCTTTCTTCATAAAATTATATTCATCTCATTATTAATATATACATATACATATATATATATATATATATATGTGTGTGTGTGTGTGTGTATGTGTGTGTGTTTATACATGCATGCCTATACATATACAAGTTTTAACGATAAAGTTGAAAGAAAACAACACTACAGCTTTATTTAAATTTTTTATTGAATTAAAAAAATAATCAGGTAGCTTAATTATGTAATAGAGATGCCATCTTTTTAATGTAGTTGCCTTCAGCCTCAAGAACCGCCTCGAAAGGGAAAGCATGCCTTTTCTACAAGTGCCGGTGGGAGCTCGGCGAATACTCGGCAAATGGCGGTGAACAGGGTGGCTTTAGTGTCATGGAAGGTTTAATTCTCGACCTCTGATTGAACGAAGTAGTCCAGTAGGTTACAATTGTGGGTTGAGAGGGCCAGTGAGAGAAGGGTAGTAGTCCTTCTAAGGCCAGGCCTGCGTCAATTTGGGCTTTAAGTGAACGGGGCATCCAGGGCTCTAGTAAAACCAATTTTCTACCTCAGAAAGGAATCTTTGTAAGTAAGCATCGAATGGAAATAAAATGCAGAGTCCTTCAGAGCATTAGTAGAACACTGTTTTAACCCACCCTTAGTAAAGAATTATCTTTAAATGATAAATGAAAGAAAGTAAATCATGGGAGCCAATAAATATAACCAACTTTCTTATCGAGCCCCCCCCCTGAAATAATTTTTTAGGTGAGTCGCGAAAAACTATAAAACCAGGCGGCATCAAAAGTGTCCTAACTCTAAATACAATTGCATGCACCCAGTACAATATGAAAATTATTTTTAAGTGTATCCTTTTTATTTAAAAATAGCACTATTAATCACGGATGGCAGTTGTTTACATATAGTTAAGATTTTTTACAAGTACTTTTTTCTCATTTAATAATAAGTAATTTTTTTCTATTTGACAGACGTAATGTGCAAAACAATACTTTTATTTGTAAGAAAAACAATTTAAAATAAGTTAAATATAAAAACGAAACCAGGTGAGAGAGAAAAAGTAACTGATCTCGCTACTTATTCGTAAGTAGTTTATCAGGATTTCACCGGAAGTATGTTGGTTTTAAACACGACAATGTGCATATTATTTGGATTCTTCGAACTAGTGTTCTCACCTTGAGTGCCATTTTCACAATGTTTCGGTCGATATAACCTCCAAACCACTTCGGGTTAACATCGTCTTACTTCCGCATGTTTCTGGCAAACTCTACGGAGGTAACATGTTTTTATTCTGTCAGCTATAACTGAACGCAAATCAAGAGGCCCGCTCAAAATTTCGTTCAAATTCCCGAGTTCGACAGATGTCTTCCCGAGTTCAACAAGATACACCTGAAAGTTGTTCGAGGATACATCGATCGAAACGTTGTGAAAATGATATTTATAATGAGAACAGTAGTCTGAATAATTGAAATTAAAGGAATAACACATCTACGTCTAAAAATTTCAGAAAAGTAATAAGCAATTTATACATGCAACTAATATTTTTTGTAATTATTTTTATTTGTTTATTTTTAATAATATTTTAATTTATTTCTTATTTCGACAACTCACTATGTACGTAAATGTGTTCACAGGAATGGCAGTGGTTTAAAAGTCACTAATTTACACAGCCTCCTTTTTTTCTTGTAATTGTTATTCTATTAGTTCATGTTTCATAACCTTTGAAATTTATGAAAATCTTGGGATGACACGTAAGTACGTAATGCTATTTTAACTTGAAATGCGTTGGTTTGAATGCCACTAAATTTCTACAAGAATCTTATATTTTCTTGGAACTGATTTTACTGGTTAATTCTCCGTAACTTTTGGAATTTACAATAACTACGACATGACACCCGCACAATAATGTTTCTAGCTGAAATGCATTGGGTTAAAAGATCACTAATCTACACAAACACAACATAATTTATAATTGCTTTTTTTATTGATTGATTTTCAATAATTCTCGGAATCTATACTGATTTCAACATGACACGTGAATAGATTATTTTTTATATACCTGAAATTGCTGTTTTAAAAGACCACCAATCTACACAAGCTCCGTATATTTTACTTGCAATCATCTTTTATTTCTTTGATTTTTCATAATTTGAGGAATTTGCACTAATTTTATTGGCGCATTAGTACATAATAATGTTTTTCCATACCGTGCGTTAATTTAAAAGTTGCATTATATAAAAACACACGCACATGCGTATATATATATATATATATATATATATATATATATATATATATATTTATATATATATATATATATATTTCCTACAATTATTTTTATATTTGATTATGTTTTCTAGGCATGACATGTGAGTAAACATTAATTTTTCCCTTCAATTGTGTTGGTTTAAATGATGACCAATATACACAGTCACACAAGTTTACCTTGTACTTTCTTTCTATTTATTAATTTTTCATATCTTTTTTAGAATTGATACAAATTTCGAGATGATACATAAGTAGGTAACGATGGATTCACATGTAATTCTTTGGTCTATAAATTCACCGAAAAAAAGATTTTTCCCCCTTTTTTTACAATTTTTTCTTCTAAGTATTTTTCTATTGGTTTATTTTAATATATTTTTTTTTAAATTTGAATATGACACGTAATTGCGTGCTAATGCTTTAATCTGAAATGTGTACGTTTTAAAGATCACTAAAAAAAAGTTTCTACCGTTATATGTTTTACTAGTATTAATGTCTCTGCTAATAACGTGACAAAGAGACAATTTTAGTAATTTAGTATCTGCATATATATATATATATATATATATATATATATATATATATATGTATATATATAATATTTTTTTACCGTTTTATCTGTTCAGTTACATATGTTCCGGTTGCCGGACAATATTTACGATTCAGCAGCCTCGTCAGACCTTACAGAAGTATAATCCGGCAACCGAAATATGTGTAACTGAACAGATAAAACAGTAATAAAAAAACGCATATTTGCTCTGCAATAGTACTGAGCACTCTCATCAGGTTTTACTAATTAACATTTTTACCAACATATATATATATAGATATATATATATACATATGGTTTTAAATAAAATAGTAGGCGGAAGTTTCTCGAGAGCTCTTTCGGCTATCCTCTCTTCAGAAGTAAATCGATAGCAATCTAAATAGTATTGTGACGAAAATAAAGAGTTCTATTGGGGAACTTATTTAATGTGCCAACGTACGGGGGCATTAATTAAATTTATTTACGTTTAAAAAACGATTAACAATGTTGGCACAACGGGGGAGAAAAAAAAGCGGGAGAAAAAATTCAAAGTTCCCCAAAGAGAAACAATGCGTTTGATGTTTCCCTTTGCCGGCACAAAGAAGGTTGACGCACCGCGATAGAGACGGCCTCCAAAATCTTTAAATGGTTTTTGGAGTCCGCTCTATGTAGCACCTCGAACCAATCTATTTTATATCTATCGGCACAGCACGGGTTGTCAACCAAATGCTGGCCAATAGCAGAGTCCAAGGCTACAGAAGGAGGGAGACCTCCGAACCCCATCCTCGCTTGTCTGATCTTCGATGGAACATACTGGTTTATACGAGTCAAAAGGTGCAAGGATGTTCGCCCAACATAACCAGCATCGCACTGGCATTTAAACTGATATACAATATTACTATTTTGGATGTAAGGCAAACTATCCTTGCGGAAAGACGGAAAAGCAGGTCTCGTAGTATATACCACACGCAAGGTCACCGAATTGAAGCAATCGTAAATACTTCTTCGAATCTGTTTTGAAATTATATTACTCCCCTCCCCTATCCACGGTAATTTCAAATAAACCGGGCATTTCAAGGGCCCAAACTTTTTAGGGGATTTAAAATCCGCAACCTTTTTGAAAATACAATCATCAATAAGGTCAACAGGATAACCATTATTGATGAATATTTCCCTGATCTTATCGAGTTCGACATCTAATCTGTTAGGCCAACAAATCATGAGGGCTCTATGTACCAAAGTATTAATTAAGCCGACCTTACGTGATTTAGGTACAAAAGACAACCAGTTCACATATAGGCCAGTAAATGTCGGCTTTCTATAAATTGTAGTGAGAAAGCCCCCCCCCTTTGAGCGTTCGACAAGAACATCCAAGAAAGGAAGCGAATTGTCCTTCTCACTTTCCATAGTGAACTTAAGAGCCCCATGTAAAGAATTCAACCTATTAAAAAATATCGACGCATCACTTTGCGAAGGAAAAATAGCAAAAGTGTCGTCAACATATCTGAAATATGCAGTGGGTTTTGATGTAGAATTAAACATAAAGGATCCATAGTACCCGACGAAAATATCCGCTAAAGTTGGGGCCAACGGACTCCCCATTGAAACCCCGTCAACCTGACAGTACATAATATCACAAAAACTAAATTCCACGGATTTCGTACACATTAAAATGAGTTCAATAAGAATCTCTTTAGAAAACCGTGGAGCAGTCAGGCGACCATCATATAAAGCGTCGGCACATATGCGTATAGTCTCATCCAACGGTATGTTGGTGAAAAGACTAGAGACATCAAATGAGCACATGAAAGACGTCTCTGCATTAGAATCCAACCCATGTACACAATCAACGAACCGAAAGGAATCTGGGATACAATGCGTGGTGTATAGCTCACGCACAGGTTGCAGAATTTCCACAAACCACTGAGCCAAAGAATGTTGTGCTTAACCAACCATTGATAAAATAGGTCTCAGTGGAACACCTTGCTTGTGGATTTTGGGGATACCATACATTCTGGGACGTTGTGACCCAGAGGGCCTGATCCTGTCATAGACATCCTTGCAAAACACCATCTTTTTAAATAATTCAAGTAAAAGTCTCTGCATTTTAGCCTCGTTCTTGCAAGTATTATCCGTCAACTCGACAGAGCCGAGTTTACGGAATTTCGAACTATCATTGAGAATAACTGCCATTTTCTCAACGTAGTCCGATTTATCCAAAATCACCACTCCTGCACCTTTGTCTGGTTTACACATATAAATATCGGTATTAGATTTTAACGCTTTCATCGTCTTAAATTGCGTTATGTTCCAGACAAAGTCGCTATGATCGACAGGAATGTTACTATATCGGTGAGCTAAGGCAACTAAATTGGATTTCATCCCAACAATTTTTTCTGGGGAATTAGGCACATTATGTCTAAGTTGAGAGAACAAAACTTCAAAGGCAGAAAGTGTTCTCTCTTTATTTAAACTCGCGGGGGGAATACAAAAATCTAAGCCCCTAGACAAAACTCTATTTTCAATTTCTGTCAGGACAGTTTTTGAAAAATTGAAAATATGTTTGCTTCCATTAGTGGGTTCACACCCATATCTTCTGCGAACCAGAAGAGCAAGGTGTTTACTATTGTCTTTGGAAGCATTTTGCCTAGCAAACTGATCACCGATAGATAAATATTTGCAAAAACGGAAAACATCACAAAAGGACAGGAACCCCTTAACTACGGACAAATGTTGATGACGATTACTAATGTACGTCTCAAGATTCTCCATCAACTTATTCATGTCGTCACGTATAAACGCACGCTCCATAGACAAACTTGGCTTCACTTTAGATGCAGCAATACGTTTACTAATGTAAACTGGGGCTACATCTTGTTCCAGACAATAACGCAAAAAAGCTAAGGAGAGATTGGTAGATCTAATTCTACTCCTTAATCTTACAATATTTTTACACAATTCTATTTGTTGGTGTGTGTACCTCTTCCGATAATATTTAAATAAATGTTTAGAGGTACAGAATTTGTATATGGTTTTAAATAAAATAGTAGGCGGAAGTTTCTCGAGACGTACATTAATGTTGTAAACCAGACAAAGGTGCAGGAGTGGTGATTTTGGATAAATCAGACTACGTTGAGAAAATGGCAGTTATTCTCAATGATAGTTCGAAATTCCGTAAACTCGGCTCTGTCGAGTTGACGGATAATACTTGCAAGAACGAGGCTAAAATGCAGAGACGTTTACTTGAATTATTTAAAAAGATGGTGTTTTGCAAGGGTGTCTATGACAGGATCAGGCCCTCTGGGTCACAACGTCCCAGAATGTATGGTATCCCCAAAATCCACAAGCAAGGTGTTCCACTGAGACCTATTTTATCAATGGTTGGTTAAGCACAACATTCTTTGGCTCAGTGGTTTGTGGAAATTCTGCAACCTGTGCGTGAGCTATACACCACGCATTGCATCCCAGATTCCTTTCGGTTCGTTGATTGTGTACATGGGTTGGATTCTAATGCAGAGACGTCTTTCATGTGCTCATTTGATGTCTCTAGTCTTTTCACCAACATACCGTTGGATGAGACTATACGCATATGTGCCGACGCTTTATATGATGGTCGCCTGACTGCTCCACGGTTTTCTAAAGAGATTCTTATTGAACTCATTTTAATGTGTACGAAATCCGTGGAATTTAGTTTTTGTGATATTATGTACTGTCAGGTTGACGGGGTTTCAATGGGGAGTCCGTTGGCCCCAACTTTAGCGGATATTTTCGTCGGGTACTATGGATCCTTTATGTTTAATTCTACATCAAAACCCACTGCATATTTCAGATATGTTGACGACACTTTTGCTATTTTTCCTTCGCAAAGTGATGCGTCGATATTTTTTAATAGGTTGAATTCTTTACATGGGGCTCTTAAGTTCACTATGGAAAGTGAGAAGGACAATTCGCTTCCTTTCTTGGATGTTCTTGTCGAACGCTCAAAGGGGGGGGGCTTTCTCACTACAATTTATAGAAAGCCGACATTTACTGGCCTATATGTGAACTGGTTGTCTTTTGTACCTAAATCAAGTAAGGTCGGCTTAATTAATACTTTGGTACATAGAGCCCTCATGATTTGTTGGCCTAACAGATTAGATGTCGAACTCGATAAGATCAGGGAAATATTCATCAATAATGGTTATCCTGTTGACCTTATTGATGATTGTATTTTCAAAAAGGTTGCGGATTTTAAATCCCCTAAAAAGTTTGGGCCCTTGAAATGCCCGGTTTATTTGAAATTACCGTGGATAGGGGAGGGGAGTAATATAATTTCAAAACAGATTCGAAGAAGTATTTACGATTGCTTCAATTCGGTGACCTTGCGTGTGGTATATACTACGAGACCTGCTTTTCCGTCTTTCCGCAAGGATAGTTTGCCTTACATCCAAAATAGTAATATTGTATATCAGTTTAAATGCCAGTGCGATGCTGGTTATGTTGGGCGAACATCCTTGCACCTTTTGACTCGTATAAACCAGTATGTTCCATCGAAGATCAGACAAGCGAGGATGGGGTTCGGAGGTCTCCCTCCTTCTGTAGCCTTGGACTCTGCTATTGGCCAGCATTTGGTTGACAACCCGTGCTGTGCCGATAGATATAAAATAGATTGGTTCGAGGTGCTACATAGAGCGGACTCCAAAAACCATTTAAAGATTTTGGAGGCCGTCTCTATCGCGGTGCGTCAACCTTCTTTGTGCCGGCAAAGGGAAACATCAAACGCATTGTTTCTCTTTGGGGAACTTTAATTTTTTTCTCCCGCTTTTTTTTTTACTCCCTCGTTGTGCCAACATTGTTAATCGTTTTTTAAACGTAAATAAATTTATATTAATGCCCCCGTACGTTGGCACATTAAATAAGTTCCCCAATAGAACTCTTTATTTTCGTCACAATACTATTTAGATTGCTATCGATTTACTTCTGAAGAGATGATAGCCGAAAGAGCTCTCGAGAAACTTCCGCCTAGTATTTTATTTAAAACCATATACAAATTCTGTACCTCTAAACATTTATTTAAATATATTTATATATATATATATATATATATATATATATATATATATATATATATAATATTATACGGTATATATACACATGAATTTTCTATATTCTTAGTAAGCTGAAATTAGAATTACTGCTAATAATCCTCGTTCAACCAAATTCTTCTGATTACGTGCTATTAAAATAGAGGAAAATGTTAAGTAAAACTGGAATAATAACCCTCCGAAAGTTTACAATTTTATGTCACCTGCAACATCCGGTACGTACGCACTGAAAGTATTAAGACTCAATTGACTTGGACGGAGAGGGTTAGTTGTATTAGGGAGGCAGTTTACTACGATCCTCATTGCATCGCTTCTAATAATAGATTTCCTTGGAAAGCACATATTGGTAAATATATCGGTATACTTGCTGTCAGGTATTTCAATTTGTTGTCCGCGAACGATTAAATCAAATTGGCCCATTAATATTACGACTGAAGACAGTGAGAACAACTTTGGCTATTTTCCTGAATAAACCCGGTTTAGAGCAACCCCGCGTTGTTAAAGAGAGTTCATGCAGGAAAACCCATTACATTCCAATTCCGAAATCGAAAAATGAAAATAATAAGGTAGATACATAAAGATGGAATACAAATGCAAGTACTGTAAACTAACAAGAGTGCGGATCATTAGGATATCTTCTTTATCGAGGGTGTCATTAATTACTGTTACCTTGGTTTGTACCTGTGTGTACCGTTGGCGTTACACTTTAACTGTGTCGCTACATATCAAACATATTGGACCCACACATTGTATGTCACCGTCACAGGAACAAACAAATAAGAAAATAGATAAAAAATATGACTTAACATTATTTTCAATGTGCTAATGAAAAAACTATCTATAAGTGGTCCTTTCAAATATAATCCATTACATTATCTTTCAAATGTATTCTCACACACGCATGCCTATTACAAGTTTTGCCATATTACATGCGCTTTTTAAAATCTCTTCCCTCCCCTCGAGTACACACAGCCTTCTTCTACGACTCGCATTCACCCCTCTTTTTGCTCAACAACGTGCAGTCTTTTTTCCTCTTTCTCTATCGATCGCGTGACAAAACGCTTGCACACTTGCTAAATTTTCATCTGTGCCAAGACGGCTGCTGCTTATATAATTTTCGGTAGTCAGCTATTTTTGGCTGCTGCGGATTTTATCACACGCCAGCCGTAGCTCTATGTCATGTGTATGAACAAGTGGTATTGTGAGGCGGATGCGAATGGACATGCTGGTTCCTGTATTTTTCAAGCTTTTAGCTTGACCCATTTCATAATAAACGTAGTTTGCAGGTAATCTTGTCTGGCGGCGACGTTTTAGTTATAAATATTACAAGGCATACCTTTTACCCTTTGACCATAGAAACTGCAACATATTTTTATTTCCGTCGAAAATACTTAAACATTATGAAAATAGTATAGAATTACCTCAGAAAATAATTAAACGGTTATTAATAATTTCGAAACAAAATTGAAAGGCATAAAACTGGGTAATGTGGGTTATATTAAGTTCCGTTAATTCTATCAAATTGATAATTATTGTATGAAATCTCCTCGGTAAATCCGGTTTGTCCATAACATTTAGATACTACAAAAATTCCACAAATTTCGACAATAGTTACTTGTCATCAATTATAATATTTTCCAATGGAGCATTTAAAATGATGTTTTAGGTGCATAGAAAAAGTTCCATATATAGTTGTATCTGTATTGAATTAAACACATAGTCATAAGACTAAATTATAAAATAAAAATGCAATATGTTATTGTTTCCCCAACAAAGGAGGGATTGGAACTAGTAATTCACTTTTGTTCCTCCGTTTGTTTGTTTGTTTGTTTGTATTTTACTCAATTACCACGCCTCGGATTTTTAATAAAATTTTCAAAAACATTAGTCATTGTGAATGTATACACCTGCTAGAATGGATTTTCGGGAGAACTCTAGATCCTCCTCCCTGGGGCCATTTTAGGCGTAAATTGTCCTCAAATCGTTCGTCCGTTAATTTATTCGAATTTTTCTCAATAAACACTCCTTAAACTTTTTTTTGTTAATTTTTCACAAACATTAGTCATAGTGAAAGTAAATTTTTCATTTGTCGAGCGGGGTCCGCATGCTCGGCTTGTTTTCTTTGAAAAACTAAGTAATTTTATTATTTTTGTTTTCTTTGAATGAAACTCATGTATGTTATTTTGACAAACATTAGAATAAGGATCATAGACACATGGATTATTAACGTTGACTTTAATTTTCGTATAAGGGAATGGAATTTGTTTGCATGGTTTGGATTTCGCCCACCTGTGTTAATCTACAGTATAAAAAGAGTTTTCTAGTTTTAAAGTTTCAATAAGTGTGTTGTCTTTTCTGCCTATGTTTTTTCTAAGTGACTTAAACAATCTGTTGCACATGTTTGTTACCGCACTAAAAAACGCCAACTTCGGTTTCTTTAATGGGTCTGGTGTAGTCTAATTTGCATAAACGGTGAGAATGCGTTCCCACGCGTGATTGTCAAACAAAAACGCAAATGTGAGTCGCCGTTTTCTCTTGTTAAGCGACCGATCTCTACAAAGCACACGCACACACACACACAAACCCACACCCACACACACCCACACTAGTCAGCTTAGTCATTATTTCCCCTACAAGCTAATACATCTATAAATATTCTGGCAATACCATGTTAACCCTATATCTATTGTGAAAATTCATCCCTTAATCTGGCACGCCTAGATCTTGGTATCTGAGGATATGGCTTTTTGACATAAAATACAACAAAATTTGTTTTATTGCATTTATTTTTTTCTGAATTTTTATGTTTTTCTGAATTTTTATTTTTTTCTGAATTTTCTATCTGTAAAACATCATGATCCATGGTCATGAACAATATATATATATATATATATATATATATATATATATATATATATATATATATATATATTAGTCTGAAGAATTATATATATATATAATATATATATATATATATATATATATATATATATATTAGTCTTAATAATTATTTGTAGATATAATTAAATTGAAGCCTGAGTCTTTTCTTCCAAAATTGCTGTATTTTGCATGAAAACGCAAAGGGGAGCGATATGCTGTAAAGCAAATAATTAAACAAAAATCCACGAATAAATATTTGAAGATATTAAACTTGAAGCATAATTTTTATTATTGAATTCGGTATAAATGACTTAAAAACGATGCATATATCGTCAGTCAAAATAACCGAACGAAATCATCCGTTAATAATCTACTGTTTTTAACGTAAAGATGTGTTACACATTATCATATATTAACCATAAATAATTCATATTTTTGAAGTCTGGATATCATGTATCATGGGTTATTTTTCTTGTGTTTCAATTTCTAATATCAGGTTCTCCGTAAAAGATTGCATCATATTTCAAAAGTGTTGTTTTGTTTTATTTGTTTTAAATGATGTGGCCATTAATTATTTAATATAAATATGTTTTTGCACATAATTTACATATATTCTTTAAACATTTACATTTTATTTTCCCGGAATTCCGTAAGCTTCATGTAAGGAACATACTAAGGTTTGCTTTTCATATAATACCAAATAATTAAAGTTACTACCATTGAGGATTTTTCTTTTTGTTCTGCAAAACTTGGAAGAATTAGTAACTAATACATAAGAACGATAAAAAAATCTATTCACAACAAAACAACAGGTGGAATTATCGTGAAAAAGTGCACAATATTTGCTGGTCAATAGTATGATTTTCATTTTGACTGCTTCGTTTTTGTTAACTGAAATGTAAGCAGTATTTGTCAGACTGAATTTTCTGGTTATTTAGCAGAAGAAACATGTGTTCAAAATTCTTTTCCAACTACACTAATCACAATGCATAACTTATCTTAACATGAAAATCTACTTTGCACTTGTTAAATGTAAGTCATCTCGATTATAGTTTTCGCACAGCATTATAGTAAATAATACGTTTTTCCTCGCCTAAAACAATGTGATTTAAAAAGGGTTTACTCACTTGATAAACTATATCATCCTAAATAGAAATATTCCATTCATTTAATATACTAGTTTACCTAAGTGGCCATTTTTACGACCAATACTTTTAAATAATATTCGATCGCGATGCCTCTGTTCAGTCTCGAAAGACAAAGGATACCCTCTGTAGGGGCAGTTGCGCGCGTAATTGTGAGGCAAGGGTTGCGTAATCCACAACCAAACCTCTCCTGAATCAGCACTGTTTGAGTCCAGTGGCAAGGAAAATTCCAGGACGACTGGAAACAATGCCGAGATAAGCGGAGAGAACATACAGCACCTGGAATGGTCACCCATTTATTACTGACCATGTTCAACGTTGCTTAACTTCGGTGATTCAGCGGGAACCGGTGTGTCAATGTGATAATATTCATAGCATTATTGTTCTATACGCACAGCATCAGTTACACTCGGGGCATTGCAGTGGTTCGACAAATGTATATTCGTCCGGCTATACGTTATGTGAACGTTATTGGATCAAATGTACAAATTTCACATTAAGCGATTTGTAGACACTTATGTTGTCCGAGCTGATATAAGCTGGATAAGCCTCTGATTTAATCGATAACGTTGTCAATCACATAGAAAAAACTTGCCATTTGTGTGTGATTTGAATATATACCTGAATAATCAACTCTTTGTTTGAAGTTAGTACTAGGGCTATGACAACAGCATATTTTTGTCTTTGTTTTGACTCTCAGGTGTATATCCGACAGAGTTAGACACACTTACTCAACCGAGAACAACATCCGTTTATATAAAAACATGGTATTAACGGACAGATACTCAAGAGTCAAAGCAATGAAAAAATATTCCGTGGGGGGAAAAAACAAAAAAAGAACAGCAATAAAACAACACGTGATATTTATCGTACCCTATTTTATAGCACCAGGAATAAGTAGCACAGTGAGAATGCGATTATTTTTTTAAAAAGAGTAAGCACACAAATGGTTAATCAATATTGATACGCAAAATATACCAAATTATTCATTTCATCATTTAACACCTTAAACGTTCGTCGTTAAACCATCTATTTCAAAGACAGAATGTAAAGCCTATTAAATACATTCTGCTTGAAAGACACATACCCATAACTCAGCCCGAAAAGCCGTTCTATTTTAGCCGTAACTGAACATCTGGCGGTGTAGGACTGATTATTGTTGACATATAATTCACTGGTTTCAGGATAGTTTTCTAAAATTAATCTCTGAAAAGTAATAATTATGTAGACTATAGAGAGATTCGCATATCAGATGTTTTAAACATATAAGAACGAACACATAAAATATGATCAAGTGACGTAAATTTATTTTCCTTTAAACTGATATATTAGCTTTAAGTGCGTCATCGTATGCAACTCAAGTTTTTTTTCTGATGGTTTGTTATTTCTAAATGAATGCAATCCACTAGGGACACAGCATTCAAAATGAGTAACAAAATGCAGTACAGTATATAATACACATATGTATAATCAAATAAGATTATAAATAACACCGTAAGGCGGGATAAATACGTAACCTGAAAAACCGTATCCTAAGTCCACCCTATCCCGGGGGTCTACTGTATATGTATAAATCGAAATGCTCTTGTATGTGTATATACGTGTGGATGTTTCTGTGCAAGAACTAAAAAGGGATATAGAAAATGATCAGACATGATCAGAGTCCCGGTAATTAAGGTTATGAGTAATTGGCAAAACGAAAGGAAGAAAATGTACGCGCAAAAAATACATTTGTTGAATTCGCCTTCTTTTTCGGGTGAAAGATAATGTTACATCGAGGCTAACTCATTAACTTGAGTTCTTTTAGAACGAACTTGATTTTTATAAATGTGTGTGTGTTTTTTATAGGATTCATACTTAATGACGTGGAGAAGCGATTCGCTTCTTGCCTTCGTAAGTCATAGACTCCAAATATAGAGGTTACCATTTTATTATTATGTTTTTATAGTCATATTTAGAAGGTATACTTATTTTGAACGTATCTTATTCCAGCACTGGGTTTCAGTTCTTACATAAATATACAAGTAAAAGCTGGGATTGCTTGGCGAATATGAGTTCTCTTTAAAATGTGATATCACACAAATTAATGGAAAAAGCCGTAAACAAGATGAACACATAATCCGTTTTATCAACGAAATTATCCAAAAGAAGGAGAAACTAACAACTTACATATACTCATCGAATATACTAAATATAAGTATGGTTTTTAAATAATAGTGGCGAGACCATTTAATATGGCACAATACTTTGACTCACCAATTCTCGCCAGATTGCAGTAGTTAAGCAACATTGAGCCTGGCCAGTAGCAGATAGGTGACCATTTTAAGAAGGCGAGGCGCTGTATGTACCGCGAGGTAAAATATAGGATTGATAAACTGGCGCGGTCTATCCTTCTCTCAGATGTAGATGGGACTCTCTTATGCCGCAGTAGGCACCCCATCAAGTGATTGCATCACGATAAATATGCAGTTAATATCCCTGGCAAAGCATCAAGTATTCAGCTAGCGACAGGATTCAAATTACACGAGAAACTCGTGTAGTTAGTTTACTGTCGGCTGCGGCCGCGCTGGATGGATGGATGAATGGTTATATTTTTTCCGATTCCGATATCATGACGGATTCGCTTCTACATCCGCGATCCCCACACTATTAATGATTCTGATATTTTAATATGCTGAACTATTTCATTATTTAATTTTTATTTAATCTCTGTCGTAATAAAATCCCGTACAATATGCACCTAGATTTAGAAAATCGATATGTACAATAAGCAGAATGTTTATTTCACGATTAGATTTTTTTTATTAGACTTATTTTTCAAATATGTTCTAGATAATAGGATGCACATAGTATGGTATGAATCTCATTAAGATATTTTCATATATATATTTTACATTGATGCCAATTATCACTACTTATTAACTTGTGCCACTTTTATTGTGCATTTTTTACTATGCTATTTTCCAGTACCATTTTTCTATAATTTTTTTGTTACAATGTGTAAATGTTAGTTTCATTGGGAGTTCAAAATCAATGGATATCTATAATTTTATTATTGATACAAACAATGTAAATTAAGTTTTACACAAAAATAATAATAATAATAATAATACATGAAAACAATAATGTCTGGGATCAGAACTTAGGTTCAAATGTTACCGCTTAGAATAAAGATTCCGAAACTATAAAACATTCCAAATTTTCTGATTCCTAATTCCGTTTCTGATTAATCGTCCCGATACTAATCTCTAGATCTATAAAAGTGAAATTATCTCTGTGTGTGTACATTTCTCTACCAAACTACTCTGTCAATTTTCAATCTACAGACTCGAGATTTGAGATAAGAAGTATTGAATTTTTTGAAAATCTATTTAATCGGTTTTCGGCTAGAAATTTGGCTGTCAATAGGTCAATGTTAAACGATTTGACCTTTGAAAACCCTACCAAACTGCTCCGGGAATTATTAGTCTAAACATCTGAAATTTTAGATATAGTTTACATTGACATGGATCAAACCTTTTAATTGAATTTGAGCCCAAAACAATAAAATTTAAGGATATATAATTGGGGTCAAAGTTTAGAAAATGTACCTCTGCGGTCTCTACCATATTATTCAGCCAATTTTTGGTTGAATCATTTGAAAATTTACATAAAATGTATTCAGACATAGGGCAAGCTTTTAATCGGTTTGTTGCCGAAAAATTGTCTGATAAGCGGTCAAAGTTCCAAAGATTTGACCTTTCCGGTGTTCAGACATGCAGCAAGCTTTTAATCAGTTTTTTGCGAAAATTCAGCTGCCAAGAGATTCAAGTAGAAAGAGTTTACCTTTGCAGACCTCCTCCATCAATTAGGATCTAAGCACTGGAAATTTTCGATGTGAATGAGCACAAAGTTATGAACAGTACATAGGACCCGAGCAAAGCCGGCTGACCTGCTAGTTCATACTGAATGTCAAATGTTTAACTTTCCGAATTCATCTCCAAAGTTTACTGAACATTTAATGTTTTTATTCACATTTTCTCCTCGCGGTCAAACTTCGATAGAATGACTATTTTTAATGAGGGACGAATCAAACTTGCTGACTATATGGAAATCTCGATTAAAATAAAGATTGCCTTAATCTATAAAACATACTTCTTTACTCACCGACGAAATGAAGTATCAGAACGGATTATAATAATTTATCTTATCTAAAAGTGAATATTTCCAATTCGGTGTGTTTGGGCATTTTATTTATTTATGCCACATAGCAAAACAGATTGTGGATTGTGTATATGATTCATAAGACTGGCATTTTTGCTGTGCCTTTCTGCACTATTTTTATAGTGTCCAACCTTACAGGTAATAAGGACCTCTTACCCTGTTCTTGGATAATATGTTCTTCGGTATTTACGTTGGAGTTATGCACGTGTGACGGTTGGAATGGTGTAAACCTACACTCTTAATTTCTTTAATTTCCTTTTCTTGTTCTATATACTTTGCTTCCACTAATTACCACGGTCACTTAGGGAAACAGGAGCATGCACCTTTTCAGTAGAATTTAACCGGGAACTCATAAACCTATCACCAATGCATCCAGGACACTGCTTTCTGTTGTGCAAATTACTCTCAGGCTGAAAATAATTTACTTGACATCTTCTTAGTTGTTTCACCACGTTTCGGCTAACTCACCATCTGGTCTTCTTCAGGTAGTTAACAGAAACAGGACAGGAGCACTACAATTGTAACTATCTACATACTGCATTCCATAGTTATTATCTCACAACATTTTGCTCATTTAATCCTCTGGCCTGATGTGAGTAGAACTGAAACCGCTATCTTCAGTCAATGCTCACATGCAACCGTAGAGATCACCATCTCCATCCACTGTGCCATGGGCTCCCAAAAGCTGTATTGTCGCTGAACCTTAGTAATTACTGTCTTCTATATTTGTGGTTGTCTCACCATGGTTTGGCCAACAAATCCTCTGCGGTTTGGCCAACTAATATTCAGCCAATATTCATCTGGAACTGTATTAACTCAACGTCGGGACCAATGGCGTAGCGGATAGAGGAGCTTTCCTTTAAATAAAATCTGTCAAAATATGTAATAATATGCTTTTCCTCAATCATGGGGTTAAATTCTCTAATTGGTTGAGATTATCACCGCCAATTATATAAAGAGTTCTCTCCAAAGTTTCGTACAAATCCCAATGTTCGATGAAGTTACACCCGAGCTGAATAAGAGACACTGGAATTAAAAGTTCAAACATGAAATAAGTTTAAACGATTCCATAATAACGTTAGTTATGAGAATATTTCAAGGAACTCAAATTTTACTAATTATCGTATTCTGTCTAATAAAAGAATTAGAAGCACAGTAGCTAACAAATAGGTTGTCTGGTCGATAGATAGTGACATCATAATACGCACTTGTATTCGCTATTTTCGTTAATCCATCGTCCTAGTCCCAGCAA
>NC_136515.1:47892059-48004559 GCF_053919585.1 Euprymna scolopes | reverse complement strand
CCGCTAACAACAACAACAACAACAACGACGGCATTACAAACGACCAGCAATTAATAGACTCTACCAAAATCAGCAGTAGCAAGTAAACAACAACAACAACAACGACGGCATTACAAACGACCAGCAATTAATAGACTCTACCAAAATCAGCAGTAGCAAGTAAACAACAACAACAACAACGACAGCATTACAAACGAACAGCAATTAATAGACTCTACCAAAATCATCAGCAGCAGCAATGTCGGCGGCTGTCACGTGATTTCAGGGCCCCGTTGTAGAAAACAATTTAAAAAAAACATCTTTTCTACAACAATAACAAAAACAACAAACTTTAATTTCCTGGAAAAAACTTTGAAATACAAACAACGAAATCCTTCAGCATCGACTGCTCGTAAAGAACACATCCGGGAATTAATATTAACTGTTGTTTATAAATAGAAACAATTTCCTGCCCGTCCCCGGTATCTAGCAGCCCTCTGAATATTTTCGGCGATATTTTCGCCGCTCGTTGGCTTGGTTCTCATGCGAAGCTCCTTTAACTGTTCACGTTTTCTATTCTTTTTTCAGATTGTTCAGTGTCTGGAACCGACTTAAGCAGCCGGCAGGACTAGAGGTTACCCACGTACCCTTTTGTGGTGAAGGCCCTCTAGCTTCCAAATCGGCGGGTCGGGGAAGGGCACTGGGCCAACAAATCAAGAGGCAGGCCTCTGCCTCTAACACCATGGGGGACGCCCCTGGTGTTGTGCCGAGAAGGGGGGGTGTCACATCCGGTGACACCCCAGTGCCGAGAAGGGGGGGTGTCACATCCGGTGACACCCCAGCGCCGAGAAGGGGGGGTGTCACACCCGGTGACACCCCAGTGCCGAGAAGGGGGGGTGTCACACCCGGTGACACCCCAGTGCCGAGAAGGGGGGGTGTCACACCCGGTGACACCCCAGTGCCGAGAAGGGGGAGCGTCACATTCGGTGACGTTCCAGTGCCGTTGACGGGTAACGTCACAATGCCGTCGAGTGACGTTACAGTGCCGCTGTCGGGGGAGACCACGCCCAATGGAATCCCAGTGCCGTCGAGAGATACCACACCCGGTGGAGTCTCAGTGCCGTCGTCGTTGTCAGGGGATGCCACACCCAGTGAAATCCCACTATCACCTGCAGCGTTCATGGTAGAAATAGAGTCTCTAGCCGCGGGGTATTCACCATCACCTCCTGTATACCTAGTAGAGGGAAAAGACTCTAGGCCCGGGGGCGCTGAACCAAGGGAGGACAGCGACACAGTTTTTCTCAACCCATGGGCAGTTGTCGGGGGAAAACCACGGACACGGGAAGAGAAAAGAGCAATCAAGACAGGCTGGGCCATACCTCAAAGGCCCATCAGGAAATCACACCCTTCCGCAGAAGGAACGAACAGAGCGGTCAGGTCGGCGGACAACAGCCCGAAGAAGAGGGAACCAGCATTGAGGAGATGGAACTCTCTTGAGTTGGAGAAACCTACTACATGGCAACCTATGACTCACGAGAAGAAGCAGAATCCGGGGAAAAGCCCAGAAGCAAGACCGGAGAAGACGGGTCACGAGGGATCACAGCAGCAGAGCCCAGGAAAGAGTCCAGAAGCTGGAAGCAGCTGGGGACCAAATCAAACAAGTCCAGAGAAGACCTGGGGCCCGAAGGAGCAAAAGAGCCCGGAAGCATACCGAAGACTCTTCCAGGAAAAGTACCGGCACCTCACGGACGGAAATGAAATCAAGCCAGTCCCCGGGAAGCTCGAAAGCCTCAGAAGAAGAATTGTGTCCCTAGTGACTTTCGATGAAAAACAGAAGGGGCTCACCGGATTGAGCAAGGAGAAAATGATAAGCTTGTTGGTGGAAACAAACATCCCAGCAACTTACATAGTGCGTAGAAGTTACGCAATGTGGGATGTCCTGCTACCCACAGAAGAAGACGCCATCAGAACATCAAAAAGCGACACAATATGGAAGGGGATCCGGTGTAAGCCAGAATACCTGGAAAAAAGACGAACAACGGTGACCATTCTGGGAGTCCCATGGTGTTTCGAAGAGGAGCAGGTCGGAGCCATCTTATCACAATATGGGGACGTGGAGGCAGTGACGGCAGCGCGAGGCCCCAAAAATATAATGACCGGAGATTATAAGCTCAAGATGAGGGTCAACAGAGCTGGCTTCAACACAATCCCCGCCCAACTGACATGGGAGAAATGGACAATGTCCATAATCGTCGAAGGCAGAAGGCCACACTGTTGGAGCTGTAGGATGCCGGGCCACATGGCGAAGTTCTGCCCGAAGAGGGATCCAGTGCCCCCACCGACAGCGGTGCCCCCGGTGAAAGTGACGGAGAAAGCAGTCACACCAACAGCGGAGACACCAAGGAGCTGGAGTACTGTGGCCAAGAAGGGAAAGCAGAAGACAGTGGCCCCGGAAAAGCCAAAAGACCAGAAACAAAAGGAAGAGAAGTCGGGAGTGAAACGAAAGTTGGCCCCCGAATCAGAAGAGGAAGAAGAAGAAAAGAAGACGGAAAAAAGAAGCCTGGCAGCCACAAACAAGAAGGTTAAGGAAGACCAGGAAGACGACGACGAAGAAGACCAAGAAAACCCTGCCCAACCGTCAGACCCCATGGATGAGCAGAATACCCCTCCCCCTACCACTACTACTCCTACTACCAACGAGGAGACCTCTGAAGCCCAAACTTCCGAAGACGTAGAAGCCGGGTCCCCAGAGGACATGGAAGCAGAAGAGAACAAAGAGACGATCAGCACCACCACCACCCCGGTAGCCCCGATCCGGACTGAACGAACACGGAAGAGGCCTTTCTTACCCGGGGAGAGGATATGCGAGGTGGACGTGAGCCAGGGACCGGTGGACCTCAGCGCAGGCCAGAAGAAACACGTCCAAAAGCTGGAAAAGCTCACCGAAGTGGACGGGAAGGAAGTGGAGAGGCCAACCAACTTCAGTGAAGCACCGATGCTCATCACGTTCCTAAGAAAGGAGAAGGGGGCCAGAGTAAAAGCATTATGGAGGATGGTTGCCGAAGCGAAACTGGCTTTTCCGGGGCTGAAGATTGTGGATGAGGAGCACCCGTCCTTAATGCAAATAGCAGTCAAGTGCGAAGGGAGGGTCCCCATTTATGTTCACCCATCCCTTTATAGAGCCTTGAAAATAACCTTTCCCTTAGACGTGGGGGGACTGGTCCGAGGAGGTCAGTTCACAACAGAGTTGCTAACTGGCAGCATCGGTCAGTCTTTCGGCGTTCTAACACCCGAGGACTTTAGACCCGTTTTTGAGGGATACTTCTAGTTAGGGAAATTATGGCAAACTTGAACCTAGCTAGTTTAAATGCGAGGGGCATGAGATCTCGAAGCAAGGCTGCTCGCGTGCTGAGGGATCTCATAGCCCTGGAGGTAGATATAGCTACAATTCAGGAGACCCACTTTGTTGGGCCCGGGGATTGCAGTGTGCTGGTGAACGACTTTGACGTTTATTCAGCATACGGCAATTCCTTTAGCCGTGGGGTTTCTGTGTTAGTGAGTCGCACCCTAGGTGCGGCGGTTACTGTAGTTCACGCGTGCGCTCATGGAAGGCTGGTCGTGGTCGATGTTGCCGTTAAAAGCAGTAAGTTCCGGATTTTGGCAGTTTACGCGCCCAATATCGCTGGGGAGAGGGTTTCCTTTTTTCGGCAGGTGGAGGTGTTCCTTTCGGCGGGTCCGGAGCGAGTAGTTTTAATGGGGGACTGGAATGCCATCCTGGACCCCAAGATAGATAAGGTCGGGGGGAATAGAGGGTCGGATCGGTGTGAAAGCAGCCTGTCTGACCTGATGGCCTCGTGCGATCTTGTCGACAGGTTCCGTCTGGATCACCCAGGGAGGGAGATGTGGACGTGGCAAAGTAGCGTGGCCGCCTGTCCAAGTACCTACTTGGACAGGATGTTAATTAGAAGAGGCGACATAGATTTCTTATCGTGTCCCACGTTCCACTGGTTAGGTCATTCGGACCATAAATTAGTAATGGCCCGTTTGAGATTAGGTAATAGGCCTAGGTTGGCTGGCTACTGGAAGTTGAACGCCTCCTTGTTGGAGATGAACGACTTTCGGGAACAGCTGACAACACTAATTCAGCGGGAGTTAGTGGGGGCGGTTACCGGGAGTAGCTGGTGGGTTAGACTTAAGGCTACCATTAGGCTCTTTTGTGTCCAATACAGCCAACGCCTCGCGTTAACTAGGGCACGGACCAAAAGGCAGCTAGAAGATAGATTGACCCGGGCGGTGGCTGGTGGGGATCCCCTAGAGATAAACATAGTTAAGGGGGACCTTCAGCGCTTGGCTAGCGAGCGTTACGAAGGGCAAGTAGTTAGGGCTAGGTTAAAAAGAGTCTCTAACGAAGCCGTGAACGTTGACGCTGTTGAGCGTAAGGCTGCCTTAAGACGTGGTTCGGACGGGTACATTCGGAAGGTGAAAAACCTGGAAGGACATACCCTCGTATCGACTCGGGAGATTTGCAGTGGGTTTCGTCAACATTTGAAGGAACGCTTTACCCAACTACCCAGACTCCGCGGCCAGGAGTTTGGCAGCTATTTAGCCGGCTCGCCCCGCCTTACTGCGGACCGAGCAGCTAGCTGTGATGGGGTGGTTACAGAGCGTGAAGTCATTACTGCGTTGAAGCAGGTTGGCCAGAACAGATCTCCAGGGCTCGATGGTCTGCCCTACGAATTGTATTTGAGGCTGTCGCCCATGTTTGTTCCTCTTCTGACGGGTGTGTTTAACCACTGGTTTTCCCAGGGATCCATCCCTGGGCAGGTAACCAAAGGAGTGGTCACACTACTGAAGAAGAAAGAGCGGCATGGTGGGGAGGACTTAGATGATTACAGGCCCATCACTCTGCTAAACACAGAGTTGAAGATTTTGGCCCGCGTTCTTGCAAACCGACTGCAGGTTGTCATCGGTGATTTGGTCGAACCGGATCAGACTTGTTCTGTGAAGGGGAGAACGATTAAAGACAACTTGCACTTGGTGCGCACGATCATAGAGGGGTTAGAAGACGACACAGGAGCCGCGCTGATCAATTTAGATCAGTCCAAAGCTTTCGATAGGGTCGACCATGGTTTCTTGGAGTCTGTTTTGGAGACCGCCGGTTTTGGTCCGGACTTCCGCAAGTGGATTTCCGTTTTGTATCGTGACCCCACGGTAGCGGTACAAGTAAATGGTAGGTTGTCGGAGTCCTTTGGGGTCTCTCGGTCGGTGCGCCAGGGGTGTCCGCTGTCGCCTCTGCTTTATGTCCTGGCGTTGGAGCCCTTCCTTCGCAAGTTAAGGGACGAGACGACGAGACCAGTCCTACGCGGGATAGCTCTACCTGGCGGCCGATTTGCCAGGGTTTCCGCGTACGCCGATGACGTCACCGTTTATGTAGGGCGAAGGATCGATATTAAAGCGGTGATAGAGGCGGTCGATGAGTATGAACGTGTTACAGGGGCCATAGTCAACCGCAGCAAGTCCGTTGGCCTGCGGTTGGGCACTTGGACCGGGGTAAACTCGCTTCCAGGTGAGTTCGGCTGGACAGATGGCCCGGTAAAGATTCTTGGAATCTGGTTCGGGCCTGGGCTCCAGCTGGACAAAAATTGGTCGGAGGTACAGACAAAGGTCGAATCGTCAGTGGGGACTTGGATTCGCAGGGGTTTGTCCCTGAAGGGTCGTGCGGAGGCGTGCCAAACTTACGTCTTTCCGTTGATCCTTTACCACTTGTCAGTACTTCCTCTGCCTGCGGACCGCTGTAAGGCTTTGGAGCGACTCCTTTTCAGACTCCTCTGGAAAGGGGGAAAGCCGTATGTCCGTAGACAGGTCTGTACACAGAAACTCAACGATGGAGGCTTGGGAATGCCTGACTTGTTAAGTCATAAGCACGCCGAAAGATTGGCGTTCCTAAGTCGGACACTGCTTGAGGAATTGCACTGGGTACCAGTTGTGGAGCACGCTTTCCCACAGCTCGTGCCCTCCCCTGCCGCCGAAGGTCGCAGAAGACCGGCGGGGGAACGGCGGTTCCTCTCCGAATGCCGAGCCGCCCTTAGGGCATTGCCGGGGTCCAGTGACCTTGCACGGCCTAGGAGGAGACTGTATCGGGATTTAGTAGTGGGGACCGCAAAAGATCCGCTGGTTGAGCGGCTGCACATGTCGAGGGAGGAGGTCCTCTCTCAGTGGAATTGGGCGCCAGCCAGTAGCTTTCTAAATAATTCAGAGTTTTCAATCACATGGAGGCTAGTTCGGAATGCGCTGCCACTTTTCGGCGTACTAGCCGGATTCTGCAGAGAGGATGAATACGTTCCTTTCTGCCCCCGCTGCGAGGAAGACGAAGATGAAACGAGGGAGCATGCCTTTTTTCTTTGCAGCGGAGTTCGGAGGCTCTGGGAGTACGTCGGAAGGGTAACGGCTCGCATCGACCCCGAGCGGTTGGTGCCACTTGATTTGGCGTACGTCGTCGACAACATGGATCCGCCGTTTACTGGGGAGAGACGATTGGTGTTTCTAGCGATCCTAGCAGTAGCTAGATTAGTAACGTGGATTTCACGTCTTGAGATTGTCCATGAGGAGCAATCTGTTTCGGATCGGGATCTGGTTGGTCGCTTTAAACATCAACTTAAAGTAAAGATCAGATGCGATTGGAAAAGATTGCACCGCATGGACTTTGATAGGAGATGGGTGCACAACACTAGTTTGTGCATCCGACGAGGCGCTAGGTTTAAGTTTGTTTTCCCACCCTAGTGGTATCTGTCAGGCGGTGCTAAGGTTCTACGGAACCCAGCCCCAAACAAAGTAACAGAGTAGGGATAGTTAGGTCCTAACCACCACGAGTGGAAAATTCTTTATTAGATACTAGACTAGGGCAAGTATGAAAGTTGATCCCGTCCCTGAATTTATTTTTATCGGCAATAGGAGAGCTTCCAAAAGATGCCCAGTCCACCCTTTGTTTTGTCCCCGGTCTGTTTGCCCCTATACGTACATTTATCTTGGAAGACGCCGTCCAGTCCTGATGTTACCCATCCCTATCTAATTTATTTTCAAATATCGTCCCTAGGTCCCCCACTCCCCACTAGGGAACGACCTGCTTGCTTTCGACCTTCGGGACCGAAAGACAGTAGGCGCTCCATATTTAGAAATAGGTTGGGGGGATCCATTACTAACCCGACCCCATAGGCATTTTGTTAATTTGTTTTTTCTTTTCTTTTTGGGTGTATCTTAGTTTGCCCCCCTCCCCATCATCTCATCCCTCATTTTTAGAAAAAATTTTATTTCCAAAATCATATTTTCTTTTTTGTTTGTACATATGATTTTGTTTTGTTGAATAAAAACATTTATTTCTTTCAGTTAAAAACGCCAAAGCCATACGCTGGGGAGATTTTAAGTAGATAAACTCCATGGTAAGAATGATAATATAAAAAATAGTGTCTTAGCATAGGAATTTTAATAAAGTCTTCAAAGACCTAGCATAGTTTAGAATGACCCTCGACCCCCCTTTCCCCCTACTGGCTTCATGCCTAAGTGTCTCTGGACCCCAAATGAGGGCCTGGCAGTAGATAATGCCAGGTCCGGGGCAGAACACTAAATAAATGGCTTGGTTCTCATGCGAAGCTCCTTTAACTGTTCACGTTTTCTATTCTTTTTTCAGATTGTTCAGTGTCTGGAACCGACTTAAGCAGCCGGCAGGACTAGAGGTTACCCACGTACCCTTTTGTGGTGAAGGCCCTCTAGCTTCCAAATCGGCGGGTCGGGGAAGGGCACTGGGCCAACAAATCAAGAGGCAGGCCTCTGCCTCTAACACCATGGGGGACGCCCCTGGTGTTGTGCCGAGAAGGGGGGGTGTCACATCCGGTGACACCCCAGTGCCGAGAAGGGGGGGTGTCACATCCGGTGACACCCCAGCGCCGAGAAGGGGGGGTGTCACACCCGGTGACACCCCAGTGCCGAGAAGGGGGGGTGTCACACCCGGTGACACCCCAGTGCCGAGAAGGGGGAGCGTCACATTCGGTGACGTTCCAGTGCCGTTGACGGGTAACGTCACAATGCCGTCGAGTGACGTTACAGTGCCGCTGTCGGGGGAGACCACGCCCAATGGAATCCCAGTGCCGTCGAGAGATACCACACCCGGTGGAGTCTCAGTGCCGTCGTCGTTGTCAGGGGATGCCACACCCAGTGAAATCCCACTATCACCTGCAGCGTTCATGGTAGAAATAGAGTCTCTAACCGCGGGGTATTCACCATCACCTCCTGTATACCTAGTAGAGGGAAAAGACTCTAGGCCCGGGGGCGCTGAACCAAGGGAGGACAGCGACACAGATTTTCTCAACCCATGGGCATTTGTCGGGGGAAAACCACGGACACGGGAAGAGAAAAGAGCAATCAAGACAGGCTGGGCCATACCTCAAAGGCCCATCAGGAAATCACACCCTTCCGCAGAAGGAACGAACAGAGCGGTCAGGTCGGCGGACAACAGCCCGAAGAAGAGGGAACCAGCATTGAGGAGATGGAACTCTCTTGAGTTGGAGAAACCTACTACATGGCAACCTATGACTCACGAGAAGAAGCAGAATCCGGGGAAAAGCCCAGAAGCAAGACCGGAGAAGACGGGTCACGAGGGATCACAGCAGCAGAGCCCAGGAAAGAGTCCAGAAGCTGGAAGCAGCTGGGGACCAAATCAAACAAGTCCAGAGAAGACCTGGGGCCCGAAGGAGCAAAAGAGCCCGGAAGCATACCGAAGACTCTTCCAGGAAAAGTACCGGCACCTCACGGACGGAAATGAAATCAAGCCAGTCCCCGGGAAGCTCGAAAGCCTCAGAAGAAGAATTGTGTCCCTAGTGACTTTCGATGAAAAACAGAAGGGGCTCACCGGATTGAGCAAGGAGAAAATGATAAGCTTGTTGGTGGAAACAAACATCCCAGCAACTTACATAGTGCGTAGAAGTTACGCAATGTGGGATGTCCTGCTACCCACAGAAGAAGACGCCATCAGAACATCAAAAAGCGACACAATATGGAAGGGGATCCGGTGTAAGCCAGAATACCTGGAAAAAAGACGAACAACGGTGACCATTCTGGGAGTCCCATGGTGTTTCGAAGAGGAGCAGGTCGGAGCCATCTTATCACAATATGGGGACGTGGAGGCAGTGACGGCAGCGCGAGGCCCCAAAAATATAATGACCGGAGATTATAAGCTCAAGATGAGGGTCAACAGAGCTGGCTTCAACACAATCCCCGCCCAACTGACATGGGAGAAATGGACAATGTCCATAATCGTCGAAGGCAGAAGGCCACACTGTTGGAGCTGTAGGATGCCGGGCCACATGGCGAAGTTCTGCCCGAAGAGGGATCCAGTGCCCCCACCGACAGCGGTGCCCCCGGTGAAAGTGACGGAGAAAGCAGTCACACCAACAGCGGAGACACCAAGGAGCTGGAGTACTGTGGCCAAGAAGGGAAAGCAGAAGACAGTGGCCCCGGAAAAGCCAAAAGACCAGAAACAAAAGGAAGAGAAGTCGGGAGTGAAACGAAAGTTGGCCCCCGAATCAGAAGAGGAAGAAGAAGAAAAGAAGACGGAAAAAAGAAGCCTGGCAGCCACAAACAAGAAGGTTAAGGAAGACCAGGAAGACGACGACGAAGAAGACCAAGAAAACCCTGCCCAACCGTCAGACCCCATGGATGAGCAGAATACCCCTCCCCCTACCACTACTACTCCTACTACCAACGAGGAGACCTCTGAAGCCCAAACTTCCGAAGACGTAGAAGCCGGGTCCCCAGAGGACATGGAAGCAGAAGAGAACAAAGAGACGATCAGCACCACCACCACCCCGGTAGCCCCGATCCGGACTGAACGAACACGGAAGAGGCCTTTCTTACCCGGGGAGAGGATATGCGAGGTGGACGTGAGCCAGGGACCGGTGGACCTCAGCGCAGGCCAGAAGAAACACGTCCAAAAGCTGGAAAAGCTCACCGAAGTGGACGGGAAGGAAGTGGAGAGGCCAACCAACTTCAGTGAAGCACCGATGCTCATCACGTTCCTAAGAAAGGAGAAGGGGGCCAGAGTAAAAGCATTATGGAGGATGGTTGCCGAAGCGAAACTGGCTTTTCCGGGGCTGAAGATTGTGGATGAGGAGCACCCGTCCTTAATGCAAATAGCAGTCAAGTGCGAAGGGAGGGTCCCCATTTATGTTCACCCATCCCTTTATAGAGCCTTGAAAATAACCTTTCCCTTAGACGTGGGGGGACTGGTCCGAGGAGGTCAGTTCACAACAGAGTTGCTAACTGGCAGCATCGGTCAGTCTTTCGGCGTTCTAACACCCGAGGACTTTAGACCCGTTTTTGAGGGATACTTCTAGTTAGGGAAATTATGGCAAACTTGAACCTAGCTAGTTTAAATGCGAGGGGCATGAGATCTCGAAGCAAGGCTGCTCGCGTGCTGAGGGATCTCATAGCCCTGGAGGTAGATATAGCTACAATTCAGGAGACCCACTTTGTTGGGCCCGGGGATTGCAGTGTGCTGGTGAACGACTTTGACGTTTATTCAGCATACGGCAATTCCTTTAGCCGTGGGGTTTCTGTGTTAGTGAGTCGCACCCTAGGTGCGGCGGTTACTGTAGTTCACGCGTGCGCTCATGGAAGGCTGGTCGTGGTCGATGTTGCCGTTAAAAGCAGTAAGTTCCGGATTTTGGCAGTTTACGCGCCCAATATCGCTGGGGAGAGGGTTTCCTTTTTTCGGCAGGTGGAGGTGTTCCTTTCGGCGGGTCCGGAGCGAGTAGTTTTAATGGGGGACTGGAATGCCATCCTGGACCCCAAGATAGATAAGGTCGGGGGGAATAGAGGGTCGGATCGGTGTGAAAGCAGCCTGTCTGACCTGATGGCCTCGTGCGATCTTGTCGACAGGTTCCGTCTGGATCACCCAGGGAGGGAGATGTGGACGTGGCAAAGTAGCGTGGCCGCCTGTCCAAGTACCTACTTGGACAGGATGTTAATTAGAAGAGGCGACATAGATTTCTTATCGTGTCCCACGTTCCACTGGTTAGGTCATTCGGACCATAAATTAGTAATGGCCCGTTTGAGATTAGGTAATAGGCCTAGGTTGGCTGGCTACTGGAAGTTGAACGCCTCCTTGTTGGAGATGAACGACTTTCGGGAACAGCTGACAACACTAATTCAGCGGGAGTTAGTGGGGGCGGTTACCGGGAGTAGCTGGTGGGTTAGACTTAAGGCTACCATTAGGCTCTTTTGTGTCCAATACAGCCAACGCCTCGCGTTAACTAGGGCACGGACCAAAAGGCAGCTAGAAGATAGATTGACCCGGGCGGTGGCTGGTGGGGATCCCCTAGAGATAAACATAGTTAAGGGGGACCTTCAGCGCTTGGCTAGCGAGCGTTACGAAGGGCAAGTAGTTAGGGCTAGGTTAAAAAGAGTCTCTAACGAAGCCGTGAACGTTGACGCTGTTGAGCGTAAGGCTGCCTTAAGACGTGGTTCGGACGGGTACATTCGGAAGGTGAAAAACCTGGAAGGACATACCCTCGTATCGACTCGAGAGATTTGCAATGGGTTTCGTCAACATTTGAAGGAACGCTTTACCCAACTACCCAGACTCCGCGGCCAGGAGTTTGGCAGCTATTTAGCCGGCTCGCCCCGCCTTACTGCGGACCGAGCAGCTAGCTGTGATGGGGTGGTTACAGAGCGTGAAGTCATTACTGCGTTGAAGCAGGTTGGCCAGAACAGATCTCCAGGGCTCGATGGTCTGCCCTACGAATTGTATTTGAGGCTGTCGCCCATGTTTGTTCCTCTTCTGACGGGTGTGTTTAACCACTGGTTTTCCCAGGGATCCATCCCTGGGCAGGTAACCAAAGGAGTGGTCACACTACTGAAGAAGAAAGAGCGGCATGGTGGGGAGGACTTAGATGATTACAGGCCCATCACTCTGCTAAACACAGAGTTGAAGATTTTGGCCCGCGTTCTTGCAAACCGACTGCAGGTTGTCATCGGTGATTTGGTCGAACCGGATCAGACTTGTTCTGTGAAGGGGAGAACGATTAAAGACAACTTGCACTTGGTGCGCACGATCATAGAGGGGTTAGAAGACGACACAGGAGCCGCGCTGATCAATTTAGATCAGTCCAAAGCTTTCGATAGGGTCGACCATGGTTTCTTGGAGTCTGTTTTGGAGACCGCCGGTTTTGGTCCGGACTTCCGCAAGTGGATTTCCGTTTTGTATCGTGACCCCACGGTAGCGGTACAAGTAAATGGTAGGTTGTCGGAGTCCTTTGGGGTCTCTCGGTCGGTGCGCCAGGGATGTCCGCTGTCGCCTCTGCTTTATGTCCTGGCGTTGGAGCCCTTCCTTCGCAAGTTAAGGGACGAGACGACGAGACCAGTCCTACGCGGGATAGCTCTACCTGGCGGCCGATTTGCCAGGGTTTCCGCGTACGCCGATGACGTCACCGTTTATGTAGGGCGAAGGATCGATATTAAAGCGGTGATAGAGGCGGTCGATGAGTATGAACGTGTTACAGGGGCCATAGTCAACCGCAGCAAGTCCGTTGGCCTGCGGTTGGGCACTTGGACCGGGGTAAACTCGCTTCCAGGTGAGTTCGGCTGGACAGATGGCCCGGTAAAGATTCTTGGAATCTGGTTCGGGCCTGGGCTCCAGCTGGACAAAAATTGGTCGGAGGTACAGACAAAGGTCGAATCGTCAGTGGGGACTTGGATTCGCAGGGGTTTGTCCCTGAAGGGTCGTGCGGAGGCGTGCCAAACTTACGTCTTTCCGTTGATCCTTTACCACTTGTCAGTACTTCCTCTGCCTGCGGACCGCTGTAAGGCTTTGGAGCGACTCCTTTTCAGACTCCTCTGGAAAGGGGGAAAGCCGTATGTCCGTAGACAGGTCTGTACACAGAAACTCAGCGATGGAGGCTTGGGAATGCCTGACTTGTTAAGTCATAAGCACGCCGAAAGATTGGCGTTCCTAAGTCGGACACTGCTTGAGGAATTGCACTGGGTACCAGTTGTGGAGCACGCTTTCCCACAGCTCGTGCCCTCCCCTGCCGCCGAAGGTCGCAGAAGACCGGCGGGGGAACGGCGGTTCCTCTCCGAATGCCGAGCCGCCCTTAGGGCATTGCCGGGGTCCAGTGACCTTGCACGGCCTAGGAGGAGACTGTATCGGGATTTAGTAGTGGGGACCGCAAAAGATCCGCTGGTTGAGCGGCTGCACATGTCGAGGGAGGAGGTCCTCTCTCAGTGGAATTGGGCGCCAGCCAGTAGCTTTCTAAATAATTCAGAGTTTTCAATCACATGGAGGCTAGTCCGGAATGCGCT
The DNA here is from genome assembly GCF_053919585.1 of Euprymna scolopes. NCBI lineage: Eukaryota > Metazoa > Mollusca > Cephalopoda > Sepiida > Sepiolidae > Euprymna > Euprymna scolopes. Next base: position 47,991,230 of record NC_136515.1, on the reverse strand, counting down.
GCCACTTTTCGGCGTACTAGCCGGATTCTGCAGAGAGGATGAATACGTTCCTTTCTGCCCCCGCTGCGAGGAAGACGAAGATGAAACGAGGGAGCATGCCTTTTTTCTTTGCAGCGGAGTTCGGAGGCTCTGGGAGTACGTCGGAAGGGTAACGGCTCGCATCGACCCCGAGCGGTTGGTGCCACTTGATTTGGCGTACGTCGTCGACAACATGGATCCGCCGTTTACTGGGGAGAGACGATTGGTGTTTCTAGCGATCCTAGCAGTAGCTAGATTAGTAACGTGGATTTCACGTCTTGAGATTGTCCATGAGGAGCAATCTGTTTCGGATCGGGATCTGGTTGGTCGCTTTAAACATCAACTTAAAGTAAAGATCAGATGCGATTGGAAAAGATTGCACCGCATGGACTTTGATAGGAGATGGGTGCACAACACTAGTTTGTGCATCCGACGAGGCGCCAGGTTTAAGTTTGTTTTCCCACCCTAGTGGTATCTGTCAGGCGGTGCTAAGGTTCTACGGAACCCAGCCCCAAACAAAGTAACAGAGTAGGGATAGTTAGGTCCTAACCACCACGAGTGGAAAATTCTTTATTAGATACTAGACTAGGGCAAGTATGAAAGTTGATCCCGTCCCTGAATTTATTTTTATCGGCAATAGGAGAGCTTCCAAAAGATGCCCAGTCCACCCTTTGTTTTGTCCCCGGTCTGTTTGCCCCTATACGTACATTTATCTTGGAAGACGCCGTCCAGTCCTGATGTTACCCATCCCTATCTAATTTATTTTCAAATATCGTCCCTAGGTCCCCCACTCCCCACTAGGGAACGACCTGCTTGCTTTCGACCTTCGGGACCGAAAGACAGTAGGCGCTCCATATTTAGAAATAGGTTGGGGGGATCCATTACTAACCCGACCCCATAGGCATTTTGTTAATTTGTTTTTTCTTTTCTTTTTGGGTGTATCTTAGTTTGCCCCCCTCCCCATCATCTCATCCCTCATTTTTAGAAAAAATTTTATTTCCAAAATCATCTTTTCTTTTTGTTTGTACATATGATTTTGTTTTGTTGAATAAAAACATTTATTTCTTTCAGTTAAAAACGCCAAAGCCATACGCTGGGGAGATTTTAAGTAGATAAACTCCATGGTAAGAATGATAATATAAAAAATAGTGTCTTAGCATAGGGATTTTAATAAAGTCTTCAAAGACCTAGCATAGTTTAGAATGACCCTCGACCCCCCTTTCCCCCTACTGGCTTCATGCCTAAGTGTCTCTGGACCCCAAATGAGGGCCTGGCAGTAGATAATGCCAGGTCCGGGGCAGAACACTAAATAAATGGCTTGGTTCTCATGCAAAGCTCGTACTAATTTTGACGTTTTTCTATTCTTTTTCAGATTGTTCAGTGTCTGGAACCGACTTAAGCAGCCGGCAGGACTAGAGGTTACCCACGTACCCTTTTGTGGTGAAGGCCCTCTAGCTTCCAAATCGGCGGGTCGGGGAAGGGCACTGGGCCAACAAATCAAGAGGCAGGCCTCTGCCTCTAACACCATGGGGGACGCCCCTGGTGTTGTGCCGAGAAGGGGGGGTGTCACATCCGGTGACACCCCAGCGCCGAGAAGGGGGGGTGTCACACCCGGTGACACCCCAGTGCCGAGAAGGGGGGGTGTCACATCCGGTGACACCCCAGTGCCGAGAAGGGGGGGTGTCACACCCGGTGACACCCCAGTGCCGAGAAGGGGGGGTGTCACACCCGGTGACACCCCAGTGCCGAGAAGGGGGAGCGTCACATTCGGTGACGTTCCAGTGCCGTTGACGGGTAACGTCACAATGCCGTCGAGTGACGTTACAGTGCCGCTGTCGGGGGAGACCACGCCCAATGGAATCCCAGTGCCGTCGAGAGATACCACACCCGGTGGAGTCTCAGTGCCGTCGTCGTTGTCAGGGGATGCCACACCCAGTGAAATCCCACTATCACCTGCAGCGTTCATGGTAGAAATAGAGTCTCTAGCCGCGGGGTATTCACCATCACCTCCTGTATACCTAGTAGAGGGAAAACACTCTAGGCCCGGGGGCGCTGAACCAAGGGAGGACAGTGACACAGATTTTCTCAACCCATGGGCAGTTGTCGGGGGAAAACCACGGACACGGGAAGAGAAAAGAGCAATCAAGACAGGCTGGGCCATACCTCAAAGGCCCATCAGGAAATCACACCCTTCCGCAGAAGGAACGAACAGAGCGGTCAGGTCGGCGGACAACAGCCCGAAGAAGAGGGAACCAGCATTGAGGAGATGGAACTCTCTTGAGTTGGAGAAACCTACTACATGGCAACCTAGGACTCACGAGAAGAAGCAGAATCCGGGGAAAAGCCCAGAAGCAAGACCGGAGAAGACGGGTCACGAGGGATCACAGCAGCAGAGCCCAGGAAAGAGTCCAGAAGCTGGAAGCAGCTGGGGACCAAATCAAACAAGTCCAGAGAAGACCTGGGGCCCGAAGGAGCAAAAGAGCCCGGAAGCATACCGAAGACTCTTCCAGGAAAAGTACCGGCACCTCACGGACGGAAATGAAATCAAGCCAGTCCCCGGGAAGCTCGAAAGCCTCAGAAGAAGAATTGTGTCCCTAGTGACTTTCGATGAAAAACAGAAGGGGCTCACCGGATTGAGCAAGGAGAAAATGATAAGCTTGTTGGTGGAAACAAACATCCCAGCAACTTACATAGTGCGTAGAAGTTACGCAATGTGGGATGTCCTGCTACCCACAGAAGAAGACGCCATCAGAACATCGAAAAGCGACACAATATGGAAGGGGATCCGGTGTAAGCCAGAATACCTGGAAAAAAGACGAACAACGGTGACCATTCTGGGAGTCCCATGGTGTTTCGAAGAGGAGCAGGTCGGAGCCATCTTATCACAATATGGGGACGTGGAGGCAGTGACGGCAGCGCGAGGCCCCAAAAATATAATGACCGGAGATTATAAGCTCAAGATGAGGGTCAACAGAGCTGGCTTCAACACAATCCCCGCCCAACTGACATGGGAGAAATGGACAATGTCCATAATCGTCGAAGGCAGAAGGCCACACTGTTGGAGCTGTAGGATGCCGGGCCACATGGCGAAGTTCTGCCCGAAGAGGGATCCAGTGCCCCCACCGACAGCGGTGCCCCCGGTGAAAGTGACGGAGAAAGCAGTCACACCAACAGCGGAGACACCAAGGAGCTGGAGTACTGTGGCCAAGAAGGGAAAGCAGAAGACAGTGGCCCCGGAAAAGCCAAAAGACCAGAAACAAAAGGAAGAGAAGTCGGGAGTGAAACGAAAGTTGGCCCCCGAATCAGAAGAGGAAGAAGAAGAAAAGAAGACGGAAAAAAGAAGCCTGGCAGCCACAAACAAGAAGGTTAAGGAAGACCAGGAAGACGACGACGAAGAAGACCAAGAAAACCCTGCCCAACCGTCAGACCCCATGGATGAGCAGAATACCCCTCCCCCTACCACTACTACTCCTACTACCAACGAGGAGACCTCTGAAGCCCAAACTTCCGAAGACGTAGAAGCCGGGTCCCCAGAGGACATGGAAGCAGAAGAGAACAAAGAGACGATCAGCACCACCACCACCCCGGTAGCCCCGATCCGGACTGAACGAACACGGAAGAGGCCTTTCTTACCCGGGGAGAGGATATGCGAGGTGGACGTGAGCCAGGGACCGGTGGACCTCAGCGCAGGCCAGAAGAAACACGTCCAAAAGCTGGAAAAGCTCACCGAAGTGGACGGGAAGGAAGTGGAGAGGCCAACCAACTTCAGTGAAGCACCGATGCTCATCACGTTCCTAAGAAAGGAGAAGGGGGCCAGAGTAAAAGCATTATGGAGGATGGTTGCCGAAGCGAAACTGGCTTTTCCGGGGCTGAAGATTGTGGATGAGGAGCACCCGTCCTTAATGCAAATAGCAGTCAAGTGCGAAGGGAGGGTCCCCATTTATGTTCACCCATCCCTTTATAGAGCCTTGAAAATAACCTTTCCCTTAGACGTGGGGGGACTGGTCCGAGGAGGTCAGTTCACAACAGAGTTGCTAACTGGCAGCATCGGTCAGTCTTTCGGCGTTCTAACACCCGAGGACTTTAGACCCGTTTTTGAGGGATACTTCTAGTTAGGGAAATTATGGCAAACTTGAACCTAGCTAGTTTAAATGCGAGGGGCATGAGATCTCGAAGCAAGGCTGCTCGCGTGCTGAGGGATCTCATAGCCCTGGAGGTAGATATAGCTACAATTCAGGAGACCCACTTTGTTGGGCCCGGGGATTGCAGTGTGCTGGTGAACGACTTTGACGTTTATTCAGCATACGGCAATTCCTTTAGCCGTGGGGTTTCTGTGTTAGTGAGTCGCACCCTAGGTGCGGCGGTTACTGTAGTTCACGCGTGCGCTCATGGAAGGCTGGTCGTGGTCGATGTTGCCGTTAAAAGCAGTAAGTTCCGGATTTTGGCAGTTTACGCGCCCAATATCGCTGGGGAGAGGGTTTCCTTTTTTCGGCAGGTGGAGGTGTTCCTTTCGGCGGGTCCGGAGCGAGTAGTTTTAATGGGGGACTGGAATGCCATCCTGGACCCCAAGATAGATAAGGTCGGGGGGAATAGAGGGTCGGATCGGTGTGAAAGCAGCCTGTCTGACCTGATGGCCTCGTGCGATCTTGTCGACAGGTTCCGTCTGGATCACCCAGGGAGGGAGATGTGGACGTGGCAAAGTAGCGTGGCCGCCTGTCCAAGTACCTACTTGGACAGGATGTTAATTAGAAGAGGCGACATAGATTTCTTATCGTGTCCCACGTTCCACTGGTTAGGTCATTCGGACCATAAATTAGTAATGGCCCGTTTGAGATTAGGTAATAGGCCTAGGTTGGCTGGCTACTGGAAGTTGAACGCCTCCTTGTTGGAGATGAACGACTTTCGGGAACAGCTGACAACACTAATTCAGCGGGAGTTAGTGGGGGCGGTTACCGGGAGTAGCTGGTGGGTTAGACTTAAGGCTACCATTAGGCTCTTTTGTGTCCAATACAGCCAACGCCTCGCGTTAACTAGGGCACGGACCAAAAGGCAGCTAGAAGATAGATTGACCCGGGCGGTGGTTGGTGGGGATCCCCTAGAGATAAACATAGTTAAGGGGGACCTTCAGCGCTTGGCTAGCGAGCGTTACGAAGGGCAAGTAGTTAGGGCTAGGTTAAAAAGAGTCTCTAACGAAGCCGTGAACGTTGACGCTGTTGAGCGTAAGGCTGCCTTAAGACGTGGTTCGGACGGGTACATTCGGAAGGTGAAAAACCTGGAAGGACATACCCTCGTATCGACTCGAGAGATTTGCAATGGGTTTCGTCAACATTTGAAGGAACGCTTTACCCAACTACCCAGACTCCGCGGCCAGGAGTTTGGCAGCTATTTAGCCGGCTCGCCCCGCCTTACTGCGGACCGAGCAGCTAGCTGTGATGGGGTGGTTACAGAGCGTGAAGTCATTACTGCGTTGAAGCAGGTTGGCCAGAACAGATCTCCAGGGCTCGATGGTCTGCCCTACGAATTGTATTTGAGGCTGTCGCCCATGTTTGTTCCTCTTCTGACGGGTGTGTTTAACCACTGGTTTTCCCAGGGATCCATCCCTGGGCAGGTAACCAAAGGAGTGGTCACACTACTGAAGAAGAAAGAGCGGCATGGTGGGGAGGACTTAGATGATTACAGGCCCATCACTCTGCTAAACACAGAGTTGAAGATTTTGGCCCGCGTTCTTGCAAACCGACTGCAGGTTGTCATCGGTGATTTGGTCGAACCGGATCAGACTTGTTCTGTGAAGGGGAGAACGATTAAAGACAACTTGCACTTGGTGCGCACGATCATAGAGGGGTTAGAAGACGACACAGGAGCCGCGCTGATCAATTTAGATCAGTCCAAAGCTTTCGATAGGGTCGACCATGGTTTCTTGGAGTCTGTTTTGGAGACCGCCGGTTTTGGTCCGGACTTCCGCAAGTGGATTTCCGTTTTGTATCGTGACCCCACGGTAGCGGTACAAGTAAATGGTAGGTTGTCGGAGTCCTTTGGGGTCTCTCGGTCGGTGCGCCAGGGGTGTCCGCTGTCGCCTCTGCTTTATGTCCTGGCGTTGGAGCCCTTCCTTCGCAAGTTAAGGGACGAGACGACGAGACCAGTCCTACGCGGGATAGCTCTACCTGGCGGCCGATTTGCCAGGGTTTCCGCGTACGCCGATGACGTCACCGTTTATGTAGGGCGAAGGATCGATATTAAAGCGGTGATAGAGGCGGTCGATGAGTATGAACGTGTTACAGGGGCCATAGTCAACCGCAGCAAGTCCGTTGGCCTGCGGTTGGGCACTTGGACCGGGGTAAACTCGCTTCCAGGTGAGTTCGGCTGGACAGATGGCCCGGTAAAGATTCTTGGAATCTGGTTCGGGCCTGGGCTCCAGCTGGACAAAAATTGGTCGGAGGTACAGACAAAGGTCGAATCGTCAGTGGGGACTTGGATTCGCAGGGGTTTGTCCCTGAAGGGTCGTGCGGAGGCGTGCCAAACTTACGTCTTTCCGTTGATCCTTTACCACTTGTCAGTACTTCCTCTGCCTGCGGACCGCTGTAAGGCTTTGGAGCGACTCCTTTTCAGACTCCTCTGGAAAGGGGGAAAGCCGTATGTCCGTAGACAGGTCTGTACACAGAAACTCAACGATGGAGGCTTGGGAATGCCTGACTTGTTAAGTCATAAGCACGCCGAAAGATTGGCGTTCCTAAGTCGGACACTGCTTGAGGAATTGCACTGGGTACCAGTTGTGGAGCACGCTTTCCCACAGCTCGTGCCCTCCCCTGCCGCCGAAGGTCGCAGAAGACCGGCGGGGGAACGGCGGTTCCTCTCCGAATGCCGAGCCGCCCTTAGGGCATTGCCGGGGTCCAGTGACCTTGCACGGCCTAGGAGGAGACTGTATCGGGATTTAGTAGTGGGGACCGCAAAAGATCCGCTGGTTGAGCGGCTGCACATGTCGAGGGAGGAGGTCCTCTCTCAGTGGAATTGGGCGCCAGCCAGTAGCTTTCTAAATAATTCAGAGTTTTCAATCACATGGAGGCTAGTCCGGAATGCGCTGCCACTTTTCGGCGTACTAGCCGGATTCTGCAGAGAGGATGAATACGTTCCTTTCTGCCCCCGCTGCGAGGAAGACGAAGATGAAACGAGGGAGCATGCCTTTTTTCTTTGCAGCGGAGTTCGGAGGCTCTGGGAGTACGTCGGAAGGGTAACGGCTCGCATCGACCCCGAGCGGTTGGTGCCACTTGATTTGGCGTACGTCGTCGACAACATGGATCCGCCGTTTACTGGGGAGAGACGATTGGTGTTTCTAGCGATCCTAGCAGTAGCTAGATTAGTAACGTGGATTTCACGTCTTGAGATTGTCCATGAGGAGCAATCTGTTTCGGATCGGGATCTGGTTGGTCGCTTTAAACATCAACTTAAAGTAAAGATCAGATGCGATTGGAAAAGATTGCACCGCATGGACTTTGATAGGAGATGGGTGCACAACACTAGTTTGTGCATCCGACGAGGCGCTAGGTTTAAGTTTGTTTTCCCACCCTAGTGGTATCTGTCAGGCGGTGCTAAGGTTCTACGGAACCCAGCCCCAAACAAAGTAACAGAGTAGGGATAGTTAGGTCCTAACCACCACGAGTGGAAAATTCTTTATTAGATACTAGACTAGGGCAAGTATGAAAGTTGATCCCGTCCCTGAATTTATTTTTATCGGCAATAGGAGAGCTTCCAAAAGATGCCCAGTCCACCCTTTGTTTTGTCCCCGGTCTGTTTGCCCCTATACGTACATTTATCTTGGAAGACGCCGTCCAGTCCTGATGTCACCCATCCCTATCTAATTTATTTTCAAATATCGTCCCTAGGTCCCCCACTCCCCACTAGGGAACGACCTGCTTGCTTTCGACCTTCGGGACCGAAAGACAGTAGGCGCTCCATATTTAGAAATAGGTTGGGGGGATCCATTACTAACCCGACCCCATAGGCATTTTGTTAATTTGTTTTTTCTTTTCTTTTTGGGTGTATCTTAGTTTGCCCCCCTCCCCATCATCTCATCCCTCATTTTTAGAAAAAATTTTATTTCCAAAATCATATTTTCTTTTTTGTTTGTACATATGATTTTGTTTTGTTGAATAAAAACATTTATTTCTTTCAGTTAAAAACGCCAAAGCCATACGCTGGGGAGATTTTAAGTAGATAAACTCCACGGTAAGAATGATAATATAAAAAATAGTGTCTTAGCATAGGAATTTTAATAAAGTCTTCAAAGACCTAGCATAGTTTAGAATGACCCTCGACCCCCCTTTCCCCCTACTGGCTTCATGCCTAAGTGTCTCTGGACCCCAAATGAGGGCCTGGCAGTAGATAATGCCAGGTCCGGGGCAGAACACTAAATAAATGGCTTGGTTCTCATGCAAAGCTCGTACTAATTTTGACGTTTTTCTATTCTTTTTCAGATTGTTCAGTGTCTGGAACCGACTTAAGCAGCCGGCAGGACTAGAGGTTACCCACGTACCCTTTTGTGGTGAAGGCCCTCTAGCTTCCAAATCGGCGGGTCGGGGAAGGGCACTGGGCCAACAAATCAAGAGGCAGGCCTCTGCCTCTAACACCATGGGGGACGCCCCTGGTGTTGTGCCGAGAAGGGGGGGTGTCACATCCGGTGACACCCCAGCGCCGAGAAGGGGGGGTGTCACACCCGGTGACACCCCAGTGCCGAGAAGGGGGGGTGTCACATCCGGTGACACCCCAGTGCCGAGAAGGGGGGGTGTCACACCCGGTGACACCCCAGTGCCGAGAAGGGGGGGTGTCACACCCGGTGACACCCCAGTGCCGAGAAGGGGGAGCGTCACATTCGGTGACGTTCCAGTGCCGTTGACGGGTAACGTCACAATGCCGTCGAGTGACGTTACAGTGCCGCTGTCGGGGGAGACCACGCCCAATGGAATCCCAGTGCCGTCGAGAGATACCACACCCGGTGGAGTCTCAGTGCCGTCGTCGTTGTCAGGGGATGCCACACCCAGTGAAATCCCACTATCACCTGCAGCGTTCATGGTAGAAATAGAGTCTCTAGCCGCGGGGTATTCACCATCACCTCCTGTATACCTAGTAGAGGGAAAACACTCTAGGCCCGGGGGCGCTGAACCAAGGGAGGACAGTGACACAGATTTTCTCAACCCATGGGCAGTTGTCGGGGGAAAACCACGGACACGGGAAGAGAAAAGAGCAATCAAGACAGGCTGGGCCATACCTCAAAGGCCCATCAGGAAATCACACCCTTCCGCAGAAGGAACGAACAGAGCGGTCAGGTCGGCGGACAACAGCCCGAAGAAGAGGGAACCAGCATTGAGGAGATGGAACTCTCTTGAGTTGGAGAAACCTACTACATGGCAACCTAGGACTCACGAGAAGAAGCAGAATCCGGGGAAAAGCCCAGAAGCAAGACCGGAGAAGACGGGTCACGAGGGATCACAGCAGCAGAGCCCAGGAAAGAGTCCAGAAGCTGGAAGCAGCTGGGGACCAAATCAAACAAGTCCAGAGAAGACCTGGGGCCCGAAGGAGCAAAAGAGCCCGGAAGCATACCGAAGACTCTTCCAGGAAAAGTACCGGCACCTCACGGACGGAAATGAAATCAAGCCAGTCCCCGGGAAGCTCGAAAGCCTCAGAAGAAGAATTGTGTCCCTAGTGACTTTCGATGAAAAACAGAAGGGGCTCACCGGATTGAGCAAGGAGAAAATGATAAGCTTGTTGGTGGAAACAAACATCCCAGCAACTTACATAGTGCGTAGAAGTTACGCAATGTGGGATGTCCTGCTACCCACAGAAGAAGACGCCATCAGAACATCGAAAAGCGACACAATATGGAAGGGGATCCGGTGTAAGCCAGAATACCTGGAAAAAAGACGAACAACGGTGACCATTCTGGGAGTCCCATGGTGTTTCGAAGAGGAGCAGGTCGGAGCCATCTTATCACAATATGGGGACGTGGAGGCAGTGACGGCAGCGCGAGGCCCCAAAAATATAATGACCGGAGATTATAAGCTCAAGATGAGGGTCAACAGAGCTGGCTTCAACACAATCCCCGCCCAACTGACATGGGAGAAATGGACAATGTCCATAATCGTCGAAGGCAGAAGGCCACACTGTTGGAGCTGTAGGATGCCGGGCCACATGGCGAAGTTCTGCCCGAAGAGGGATCCAGTGCCCCCACCGACAGCGGTGCCCCCGGTGAAAGTGACGGAGAAAGCAGTCACACCAACAGCGGAGACACCAAGGAGCTGGAGTACTGTGGCCAAGAAGGGAAAGCAGAAGACAGTGGCCCCGGAAAAGCCAAAAGACCAGAAACAAAAGGAAGAGAAGTCGGGAGTGAAACGAAAGTTGGCCCCCGAATCAGAAGAGGAAGAAGAAGAAAAGAAGACGGAAAAAAGAAGCCTGGCAGCCACAAACAAGAAGGTTAAGGAAGACCAGGAAGACGACGACGAAGAAGACCAAGAAAACCCTGCCCAACCGTCAGACCCCATGGATGAGCAGAATACCCCTCCCCCTACCACTACTACTCCTACTACCAACGAGGAGACCTCTGAAGCCCAAACTTCCGAAGACGTAGAAGCCGGGTCCCCAGAGGACATGGAAGCAGAAGAGAACAAAGAGACGATCAGCACCACCACCACCCCGGTAGCCCCGATCCGGACTGAACGAACACGGAAGAGGCCTTTCTTACCCGGGGAGAGGATATGCGAGGTGGACGTGAGCCAGGGACCGGTGGACCTCAGCGCAGGCCAGAAGAAACACGTCCAAAAGCTGGAAAAGCTCACCGAAGTGGACGGGAAGGAAGTGGAGAGGCCAACCAACTTCAGTGAAGCACCGATGCTCATCACGTTCCTAAGAAAGGAGAAGGGGGCCAGAGTAAAAGCATTATGGAGGATGGTTGCCGAAGCGAAACTGGCTTTTCCGGGGCTGAAGATTGTGGATGAGGAGCACCCGTCCTTAATGCAAATAGCAGTCAAGTGCGAAGGGAGGGTCCCCATTTATGTTCACCCATCCCTTTATAGAGCCTTGAAAATAACCTTTCCCTTAGACGTGGGGGGACTGGTCCGAGGAGGTCAGTTCACAACAGAGTTGCTAACTGGCAGCATCGGTCAGTCTTTCGGCGTTCTAACACCCGAGGACTTTAGACCCGTTTTTGAGGGATACTTCTAGTTAGGGAAATTATGGCAAACTTGAACCTAGCTAGTTTAAATGCGAGGGGCATGAGATCTCGAAGCAAGGCTGCTCGCGTGCTGAGGGATCTCATAGCCCTGGAGGTAGATATAGCTACAATTCAGGAGACCCACTTTGTTGGGCCCGGGGATTGCAGTGTGCTGGTGAACGACTTTGACGTTTATTCAGCATACGGCAATTCCTTTAGCCGTGGGGTTTCTGTGTTAGTGAGTCGCACCCTAGGTGCGGCGGTTACTGTAGTTCACGCGTGCGCTCATGGAAGGCTGGTCGTGGTCGATGTTGCCGTTAAAAGCAGTAAGTTCCGGATTTTGGCAGTTTACGCGCCCAATATCGCTGGGGAGAGGGTTTCCTTTTTTCGGCAGGTGGAGGTGTTCCTTTCGGCGGGTCCGGAGCGAGTAGTTTTAATGGGGGACTGGAATGCCATCCTGGACCCCAAGATAGATAAGGTCGGGGGGAATAGAGGGTCGGATCGGTGTGAAAGCAGCCTGTCTGACCTGATGGCCTCGTGCGATCTTGTCGACAGGTTCCGTCTGGATCACCCAGGGAGGGAGATGTGGACGTGGCAAAGTAGCGTGGCCGCCTGTCCAAGTACCTACTTGGACAGGATGTTAATTAGAAGAGGCGACATAGATTTCTTATCGTGTCCCACGTTCCACTGGTTAGGTCATTCGGACCATAAATTAGTAATGGCCCGTTTGAGATTAGGTAATAGGCCTAGGTTGGCTGGCTACTGGAAGTTGAACGCCTCCTTGTTGGAGATGAACGACTTTCGGGAACAGCTGACAACACTAATTCAGCGGGAGTTAGTGGGGGCGGTTACCGGAAGTAGCTGGTGGGTTAGACTTAAGGCTACCATTAGGCTCTTTTGTGTCCAATACAGCCAACGCCTCGCGTTAACTAGGGCACGGACCAAAAGGCAGCTAGAAGATAGATTGACCCGGGCGGTGGCTGGTGGGGATCCCCTAGAGATAAACATAGTTAAGGGGGACCTTCAGCGCTTGGCTAGCGAGCGTTACGAAGGGCAAGTAGTTAGGGCTAGGTTAAAAAGAGTCTCTAACGAAGCCGTGAACGTTGACGCTGTTGAGCGTAAGGCTGCCTTAAGACGTGGTTCGGACGGGTACATTCGGAAGGTGAAAAACCTGGAAGGACATACCCTCGTATCGACTCGAGAGATTTGCAATGGGTTTCGTCAACATTTGAAGGAACGCTTTACCCAACTACCCAGACTCCGCGGCCAGGAGTTTGGCAGCTATTTAGCCGGCTCGCCCCGCCTTACTGCGGACCGAGCAGCTAGCTGTGATGGGGTGGTTACAGAGCGTGAAGTCATTACTGCGTTGAAGCAGGTTGGCCAGAACAGATCTCCAGGGCTCGATGGTCTGCCCTACGAATTGTATTTGAGGCTGTCGCCCATGTTTGTTCCTCTTCTGACGGGTGTGTTTAACCACTGGTTTTCCCAGGGATCCATCCCTGGGCAGGTAACCAAAGGAGTGGTCACACTACTGAAGAAGAAAGAGCGGCATGGTGGGGAGGACTTAGATGATTACAGGCCCATCACTCTGCTAAACACAGAGTTGAAGATTTTGGCCCGCGTTCTTGCAAACCGACTGCAGGTTGTCATCGGTGATTTGGTCGAACCGGATCAGACTTGTTCTGTGAAGGGGAGAACGATTAAAGACAACTTGCACTTGGTGCGCACGATCATAGAGGGGTTAGAAGACGACACAGGAGCCGCGCTGATCAATTTAGATCAGTCCAAAGCTTTCGATAGGGTCGACCATGGTTTCTTGGAGTCTGTTTTGGAGACCGCCGGTTTTGGTCCGGACTTCCGCAAGTGGATTTCCGTTTTGTATCGTGACCCCACGGTAGCGGTACAAGTAAATGGTAGGTTGTCGGAGTCCTTTGGGGTCTCTCGGTCGGTGCGCCAGGGGTGTCCGCTGTCGCCTCTGCTTTATGTCCTGGCGTTGGAGCCCTTCCTTCGCAAGTTAAGGGACGAGACGACGAGACCAGTCCTACGCGGGATAGCTCTACCTGGCGGCCGATTTGCCAGGGTTTCCGCGTACGCCGATGACGTCACCGTTTATGTAGGGCGAAGGATCGATATTAAAGCGGTGATAGAGGCGGTCGATGAGTATGAACGTGTTACAGGGGCCATAGTCAACCGCAGCAAGTCCGTTGGCCTGCGGTTGGGCACTTGGACCGGGGTAAACTCGCTTCCAGGTGAGTTCGGCTGGACAGATGGCCCGGTAAAGATTCTTGGAATCTGGTTCGGGCCTGGGCTCCAGCTGGACAAAAATTGGTCGGAGGTACAGACAAAGGTCGAATCGTCAGTGGGGACTTGGATTCGCAGGGGTTTGTCCCTGAAGGGTCGTGCGGAGGCGTGCCAAACTTACGTCTTTCCGTTGATCCTTTACCACTTGTCAGTACTTCCTCTGCCTGCGGACCGCTGTAAGGCTTTGGAGCGACTCCTTTTCAGACTCCTCTGGAAAGGGGGAAAGCCGTATGTCCGTAGACAGGTCTGTACACAGAAACTCAACGATGGAGGCTTGGGAATGCCTGACTTGTTAAGTCATAAGCACGCCGAAAGATTGGCGTTCCTAAGTCGGACACTGCTTGAGGAATTGCACTGGGTACCAGTTGTGGAGCACGCTTTCCCACAGCTCGTGCCCTCCCCTGCCGCCGAAGGTCGCAGAAGACCGGCGGGGGAACGGCGGTTCCTCTCCGAATGCCGAGCCGCCCTTAGGGCATTGCCGGGGTCCAGTGACCTTGCACGGCCTAGGAGGAGACTGTATCGGGATTTAGTAGTGGGGACCGCAAAAGATCCGCTGGTTGAGCGGCTGCACATGTCGAGGGAGGAGGTCCTCTCTCAGTGGAATTGGGCGCCAGCCAGTAGCTTTCTAAATAATTCAGAGTTTTCAATCACATGGAGGCTAGTCCGGAATGCGCTGCCACTTTTCGGCGTACTAGCCGGATTCTGCAGAGAGGATGAATACGTTCCTTTCTGCCCCCGCTGCGAGGAAGACGAAGATGAAACGAGGGAGCATGCCTTTTTTCTTTGCAGCGGAGTTCGGAGGCTCTGGGAGTACGTCGGAAGGGTAACGGCTCGCATCGACCCCGAGCGGTTGGTGCCACTTGATTTGGCGTACGTCGTCGACAACATGGATCCGCCGTTTACTGGGGAGAGACGATTGGTGTTTCTAGCGATCCTAGCAGTAGCTAGATTAGTAACGTGGATTTCACGTCTTGAGATTGTCCATGAGGAGCAATCTGTTTCGGATCGGGATCTGGTTGGTCGCTTTAAACATCAACTTAAAGTAAAGATCAGATGCGATTGGAAAAGATTGCACCGCATGGACTTTGATAGGAGATGGGTGCACAACACTAGTTTGTGCATCCGACGAGGCGCTAGGTTTAAGTTTGTTTTCCCACCCTAGTGGTATCTGTCAGGCGGTGCTAAGGTTCTACGGAACCCAGCCCCAAACAAAGTAACAGAGTAGGGATAGTTAGGTCCTAACCACCACGAGTGGAAAATTCTTTATTAGATACTAGACTAGGGCAAGTATGAAAGTTGATCCCGTCCCTGAATTTATTTTTATCGGCAATAGGAGAGCTTCCAAAAGATGCCCAGTCCACCCTTTGTTTTGTCCCCGGTCTGGTTGCCCCTATACGTACATTTATCTTGGAAGACGCCGTCCAGTCCTGATGTTACCCATCCCTATCTAATTTATTTTCAAATATCGTCCCTAGGTCCCCCACTCCCCACTAGGGAACGACCTGCTTGCTTTCGACCTTCGGGACCGAAAGACAGTAGGCGCTCCATATTTAGAAATAGGTTGGGGGGATCCATTACTAACCCGACCCCATAGGCATTTTGTTAATTTGTTTTTTCTTTTCTTTTTGGGTGTATCTTAGTTTGCCCCCCTCCCCATCATCTTATCCCTCATTTTTAGAAAAAATTTTATTTCCATAATCATATTTTCTTTTTTGTTTGTACATATGATTTTGTTTTGTTGAATAAAAACATTTATTTCTTTCAGTTAAAAACGCCAAAGCCATACGCTGGGGAGATTTTAAGTAGATAAACTCCATGGTAAGAATGATAATATAAAAAATAGTGTCTTAGCATAGGAATTTTAATAAAGTCTTCAAAGACCTAGCATAGTTTAGAATGACCCTCGACCCCCCTTTCCCCCTACTGGCTTCATGCCTAAGTGTCTCTGGACCCCAAATGAGGGCCTGGCAGTAGATAATGCCAGGTCCGGGGCAGAACACTAAATAAATGGCTTGGTTCTCATGCGAAGCTCCTTTAACTGTTCACGTTTTCTATTCTTTTTTCAGATTGTTCAGTGTCTGGAACCGACTTAAGCAGCCGGCAGGACTAGAGGTTACCCACGTACCCTTTTGTGGTGAAGGCCCTCTAGCTTCCAAATCGGCGGGTCGGGGAAGGGCACTGGGCCAACAAATCAAGAGGCAGGCCTCTGCCTCTAACACCATGGGGGACGCCCCTGGTGTTGTGCCGAGAAGGGGGGGTGTCACATCCGGTGACACCCCAGTGCCGAGAAGGGGGGGTGTCACATCCGGTGACACCCCAGTGCCGAGAAGGGGGGGTGTCACACCCGGTGACACCCCAGTGCCGAGAAGGGGGGGTGTCACACCCGGTGACACCCCAGTGCCGAGAAGGGGGGGTGTCACACCCGGTGACACCCCAGTGCCGAGAAGGGGGAGCGTCACATTCGGTGACGTTCCAGTGCCGTTGACGGGTAACGTCACAATGCCGTCGAGTGACGTTACAGTGCCGCTGTCAGGGGAGACCACGCCCAATGGAATCCCAGTGCCGTCGAGAGATACCACACCCGGTGGAGTCTCAGTGCCGTCGTCGTTGTCAGGGGATGCCACACCCAGTGAAATCCCACTATCACCTGCAGCGTTCATGGTAGAAATAGAGTCTCTAGCCGCGGGGTATTCACCATCACCTCCTGTATACCTAGTAGAGGGAAAAGACTCTAGGCCCGGGGGCGCTGAACCAAGAGAAGACAGCGACACAGATTTTCTCAACCCATGGGCAGTTGTCGGGGGAAAACCACGGACACGGGAAGAGAAAAGAGCAATCAAGACAGGCTGGGCCATACCTCAAAGGCCCATCAGGAAGTCGCGCCCTTCCGCAGAAGGAACGAACAGAGCGGTCAGGTCGGCGGACAACAGCCCGAAGAAGAGGGAACCAGCATTGAGGAGATGGAACTCTCTTGAGTTAGAGAAACCAACTACATGGCAACCTATGACTCACGAGAAGAAGCAGAATCCGGGGAAAAGCCCAGAAGCAAGACCGGAGAAGACGGGCCCAGGAAAAAGTCCGGAAGAAGGAAGCAGCTGGGGACCAAATCAAACAAGTCCAGAGAAGACCTGGGGCCCGAAGGAGCAAAAGAGCCCGGAAGCATACAGAAGACTCTTCCAGGAAAAGTACCGGCACCTCACGGACGGAAACGAAATCAAGCCAGTCCCAGGGAAGCTCGAAAGCCTCAGAAGAAGAATTGTGTCCCTGGTGACTTTCGATGAAAAACAGAAGGGGCTCACCGGATTGAGCAAGGAAAAAATGATAAGCTTGTTGGTGGAAACAAACATCCCAGCAACTTATATAGTGCGTAGAAGTTACGCAATGTGGGATGTCCTGCTACCCACAGAAGAAGACGCCATCAGAACATCGAAAAGCGACACAATATGGAAGGGGATCCGGTGTAAGCCAGAATACCTGGAAAAAAGACGAACAACGGTGACCATTCTGGGAGTCCCATGGTGTTTCGAAGAGGAGCAGGTCGGAGCCATCTTATCACAATATGGGGACGTGGAGGCAGTGACGGCAGCGCGAGGCCCCAAAAATATAATGACCGGAGATTATAAGCTCAAGATGAGGGTCAACAGAGCTGGCTTCAACACAATCCCCGCCCAACTGACATGGGAGAAATGGACAATGTCCATAATCGTCGAAGGCAGAAGGCCACACTGTTGGAGCTGTAGGATGCCGGGCCACATGGCGAAGTTCTGCCCGAAGAGGGATCCAGTGCCCCCACCGACAGCGGTGCCCCCGGTGAAAGTGACGGAGAAAGCAGTCACACCAACAGCGGAGACACCAAGGAGCTGGAGTACTGTGGCCAAGAAGGGAAAGCAGAAGACAGTGGCCCCGGAAAAGCCAAAAGACCAGAAACAAAAGGAAGAGAAGTCGGGAGTGAAACGAAAGTTGGCCCCCGAATCAGAAGAGGAAGAAGAAGAAAAGAAGACGGAAAAAAGAAGCCTGGCAGCCACAAACAAGAAGGTTAAGGAAGACCAGGAAGACGACGACGAAGAAGACCAAGAAAACCCTGCCCAACCGTCAGACCCCATGGATGAGCAGAATACCCCTCCCCCTACCACTACTACTCCTACTACCAACGAGGAGACCTCTGAAGCCCAAACTTCCGAAGACGTAGAAGCCGGGTCCCCAGAGGACATGGAAGCAGAAGAGAACAAAGAGACGATCAGCACCACCACCACCCCGGTAGCCCCGATCCGGACTGAACGAACACGGAAGAGGCCTTTCTTACCCGGGGAGAGGATATGCGAGGTGGATGTGAGCCAGGGACCGGTGGACCTCAGCGCAGGCCAGAAGAAGCACGTCCAAAAGCTGGAAAAGCTCACCGAAGTGGACGGGAAGGAAGTGGAGAGGCCAACCAACTTCAGTGAAGCACCGATGCTCATCACGTTCCTGAGAAAGGAGAAGGGGGCCAGAGTAAAAGCATTATGGAGGATGGTTGCCGAAGCGAAACTGGCTTTTCCGGGGCTGAAGATTGTGGACGAGGAGCACCCGTCCTTGATGCAAATAGCAGTCAAATGCGAAGGGAGGGTCCCCATTTACGTTCACCCATCCCTTTATAGAGCCTTGAAAATAACCTTTCCCTTAGACGTGGGGGGACTGGTCCGAGGAGGTCAGTTCACAACAGAGTTGCTAACTGGCAGCATCGGTCAGTCTTTCGGCGTTCTAACACCCGAGGACTTTAGACCCGTTTTTGAGGGATACTTCTAGTTAAGGAAATTATGGCAAACTTGAACCTAGCTAGTTTAAATGCGAGGGGCATGAGATCTCGAAGCAAGGCTGCTCGCGTGCTGAGGGATCTCATAGCCCTGGAGGTAGATATAGCTACAATTCAGGAGACCCACTTTGTTGGGCCCGGGGATTGCAGTGTGCTGGTGAACGACTTTGACGTTTATTCAGCATACGGCAATTCCTTTAGCCGTGGGGTTTCTGTGTTAGTGAGTCGCACCCTAGGTGCGGCGGTTACTGTAGTTCACGCGTGCGCTCATGGAAGGCTGGTCGTGGTCGATGTTGCCGTTAAAAGCAGTAAGTTCCGGATTTTGGCAGTTTACGCGCCCAATATCGCTGGGGAGAGGGTTTCCTTTTTTCGGCAGGTGGAGGTGTTCCTTTCGGCGGGTCCGGAGCGAGTAGTTTTAATGGGGGACTGGAATGCCATCCTGGACCCCAAGATAGATAAGGTCGGGGGGAATAGAGGGTCGGATCGGTGTGAAAGCAGCCTGTCTGACCTGATGGCCTCGTGCGATCTTGTCGACAGGTTCCGTCTGGATCACCCAGGGAGGGAGATGTGGACGTGGCAAAGTAGCGTGGCCGCCTGTCCAAGTACCTACTTGGACAGGATGTTAATTAGAAGAGGCGACATAGATTTCTTATCGTGTCCCACGTTCCACTGGTTAGGTCATTCGGACCATAAATTAGTAATGGCCCGTTTGAGATTAGGTAATAGGCCTAGGTTGGCTGGCTACTGGAAGTTGAACGCCTCCTTGTTGGAGATGAACGACTTTCGGGAACAGCTGACAACACTAATTCAGCGGGAGTTAGTGGGGGCGGTTACCGGGAGTAGCTGGTGGGTTAGACTTAAGGCTACCATTAGGCTCTTTTGTGTCCAATACAGCCAACGCCTCGCGTTAACTAGGGCACGGACCAAAAGGCAGCTAGAAGATAGATTGACCCGGGCGGTGGCTGGTGGGGATCCCCTAGAGATAAACATAGTTAAGGGGGACCTTCAGCGCTTGGCTAGCGAGCGTTACGAAGGGCAAGTAGTTAGGGCTAGGTTAAAAAGAGTCTCTAACGAAGCCGTGAACGTTGACGCTGTTGAGCGTAAGGCTGCCTTAAGACGTGGTTCGGACGGGTACATTCGGAAGGTGAAAAACCTGGAAGGACATACCCTCGTATCGACTCGAGAGATTTGCAATGGGTTTCGTCAACATTTGAAGGAACGCTTTACCCAACTACCCAGACTCCGCGGCCAGGAGTTTGGCAGCTATTTAGCCGGCTCGCCCCGCCTTACTGCGGACCGAGCAGCTAGCTGTGATGGGGTGGTTACAGAGCGTGAAGTCATTACTGCGTTGAAGCAGGTTGGCCAGAACAGATCTCCAGGGCTCGATGGTCTGCCCTACGAATTGTATTTGAGGCTGTCGCCCATGTTTGTTCCTCTTCTGACGGGTGTGTTTAACCACTGGTTTTCCCAGGGATCCATCCCTGGGCAGGTAACCAAAGGAGTGGTCACACTACTGAAGAAGAAAGAGCGGCATGGTGGGGAGGACTTAGATGATTACAGGCCCATCACTCTGCTAAACACAGAGTTGAAGATTTTGGCCCGCGTTCTTGCAAACCGACTGCAGGTTGTCATCGGTGATTTGGTCGAACCGGATCAGACTTGTTCTGTGAAGGGGAGAACGATTAAAGACAACTTGCACTTGGTGCGCACGATCATAGAGGGGTTAGAAGACGACACAGGAGCCGCGCTGATCAATTTAGATCAGTCCAAAGCTTTCGATAGGGTCGACCATGGTTTCTTGGAGTCTGTTTTGGAGACCGCCGGTTTTGGTCCGGACTTCCGCAAGTGGATTTCCGTTTTGTATCGTGACCCCACGGTAGCGGTACAAGTAAATGGTAGGTTGTCGGAGTCCTTTGGGGTCTCTCGGTCGGTGCGCCAGGGGTGTCCGCTGTCGCCTCTGCTTTATGTCCTGGCGTTGGAGCCCTTCCTTCGCAAGTTAAGGGACGAGACGACGAGACCAGTCCTACGCGGGATAGCTCTACCTGGCGGCCGATTTGCCAGGGTTTCCGCGTACGCCGATGACGTCACCGTTTATGTAGGGCGAAGGATCGATATTAAAGCGGTGATAGAGGCGGTCGATGAGTATGAACGTGTTACAGGGGCCATAGTCAACCGCAGCAAGTCCGTTGGCCTGCGGTTGGGCACTTGGACCGGGGTAAACTCGCTTCCAGGTGAGTTCGGCTGGACAGATGGCCCGGTAAAGATTCTTGGAATCTGGTTCGGGCCTGGGCTCCAGCTGGACAAAAATTGGTCGGAGGTACAGACAAAGGTCGAATCGTCAGTGGGGACTTGGATTCGCAGGGGTTTGTCCCTGAAGGGTCGTGCGGAGGCGTGCCAAACTTACGTCTTTCCGTTGATCCTTTACCACTTGTCAGTACTTCCTCTGCCTGCGGACCGCTGTAAGGCTTTGGAGCGACTCCTTTTCAGACTCCTCTGGAAAGGGGGAAAGCCGTATGTCCGTAGACAGGTCTGTACACAGAAACTCAGCGATGGAGGCTTGGGAATGCCTGACTTGTTAAGTCATAAGCACGCCGAAAGATTGGCGTTCCTAAGTCGGACACTGCTTGAGGAATTGCACTGGGTACCAGTTGTGGAGCACGCTTTCCCACAGCTCGTGCCCTCCCCTGCCGCCGAAGGTCGCAGAAGACCGGCGGGGGAACGGCGGTTCCTCTCCGAATGCCGAGCCGCCCTTAGGGCATTGCCGGGGTCCAGTGACCTTGCACGGCCTAGGAGGAGACTGTATCGGGATTTAGTAGTGGGGACCGCAAAAGATCCGCTGGTTGAGCGGCTGCACATGTCGAGGGAGGAGGTCCTCTCTCAGTGGAATTGGGCGCCAGCCAGTAGCTTTCTAAATAATTCAGAGTTTTCAATCACATGGAGGCTAGTCCGGAATGCGCTGCCACTTTTCGGCGTACTAGCCGGATTCTGCAGAGAGGATGAATACGTTCCTTTCTGCCCCCGCTGCGAGGAAGACGAAGATGAAACGAGGGAGCATGCCTTTTTTCTTTGCAGCGGAGTTCGGAGGCTCTGGGAGTACGTCGGAAGGGTAACGGCTCGCATCGACCCCGAGCGGTTGGTGCCACTTGATTTGGCGTACGTCGTCGACAACATGGATCCGCCGTTTACTGGGGAGAGACGATTGGTGTTTCTAGCGATCCTAGCAGTAGCTAGATTAGTAACGTGGATTTCACGTCTTGAGATTGTCCATGAGGAGCAATCTGTTTCGGATCGGGATCTGGTTGGTCGCTTTAAACATCAACTTAAAGTAAAGATCAGATGCGATTGGAAAAGATTGCACCGCATGGACTTTGATAGGAGATGGGTGCACAACACTAGTTTGTGCATCCGACGAGGCGCTAGGTTTAAGTTTGTTTTCCCACCCTAGTGGTATCTGTCAGGCGGTGCTAAGGTTCTACGGAACCCAGCCCCAAACAAAGTAACAGAGTAGGGATAGTTAGGTCCTAACCACCACGAGTGGAAAATTCTTTATTAGATACTAGACTAGGGCAAGTATGAAAGTTGATCCCGTCCCTGAATTTATTTTTATCGGCAATAGGAGAGCTTCCAAAAGATGCCCAGTCCACCCTTTGTTTTGTCCCCGGTCTGTTTGCCCCTATACGTACATTTATCTTGGAAGACGCCGTCCAGTCCTGATGTTACCCATCCCTATCTAATTTATTTTCAAATATCGTCCCTAGGTCCCCCACTCCCCACTAGGGAACGACCTGCTTGCTTTCGACCTTCGGGACCGAAAGACAGTAGGCGCTCCATATTTAGAAATAGGTTGGGGGGATCCATTACTAACCCGACCCCATAGGCATTTTGTTAATTTGTTTTTTCTTTTCTTTTTGGGTGTATCTTAGTTTGCCCCCCTCCCCATCATCTCATCCCTCATTTTTAGAAAAAATTTTATTTCCAAAATCATATTTTCTTTTTTGTTTGTACATATGATTTTGTTTTGTTGAATAAAAACATTTATTTCTTTCAGTTAAAAACGCCAAAGCCATACGCTGGGGAGATTTTAAGTAGATAAACTCCATGGTAAGAATGATAATATAAAAAATAGTGTCTTAGCATAGGAATTTTAATAAAGTCTTCAAAGACCTAGCATAGTTTAGAATGACCCTCGACCCCTCTTTCCCCCTACTGGCTTCATGCCTAAGTGTCTCTGGACCCCAAATGAGGGCCTGGCAGTAGATAATGCCAGGTCCGGGGCAGAACACTAAATAAATGGCTTGGTTCTCATGCAAAGCTCGTACTAATTTTGACGTTTTTCTATTCTTTTTCAGATTGTTCAGTGTCTGGAACCGACTTAAGCAGCCGGCAGGACTAGAGGTTACCCACGTACCCTTTTGTGGTGAAGGCCCTCTAGCTTCCAAATCGGCGGGTCGGGGAAGGGCACTGGGCCAACAAATCAAGAGGCAGGCCTCTGCCTCTAACACCATGGGGGACGCCCCTGGTGTTGTGCCGAGAAGGGGGGGTGTCACATCCGGTGACACCCCAGCGCCGAGAAGGGGGGGTGTCACACCCGGTGACACCCCAGTGCCGAGAAGGGGGGGTGTCACATCCGGTGACACCCCAGTGCCGAGAAGGGGGGGTGTCACACCCGGTGACACCCCAGTGCCGAGAAGGGGGGGTGTCACACCCGGTGACACCCCAGTGCCGAGAAGGGGGAGCGTCACATTCGGTGACGTTCCAGTGCCGTTGACGGGTAACGTCACAATGCCGTCGAGTGACGTTACAGTGCCGCTGTCGGGGGAGACCACGCCCAATGGAATCCCAGTGCCGTCGAGAGATACCACACCCGGTGGAGTCTCAGTGCCGTCGTCGTTGTCAGGGGATGCCACACCCAGTGAAATCCCACTATCACCTGCAGCGTTCATGGTAGAAATAGAGTCTCTAGCCGCGGGGTATTCACCATCACCTCCTGTATACCTAGTAGAGGGAAAACACTCTAGGCCCGGGGGCGCTGAACCAAGGGAGGACAGTGACACAGATTTTCTCAACCCATGGGCAGTTGTCGGGGGAAAACCACGGACACGGGAAGAGAAAAGAGCAATCAAGACAGGCTGGGCCATACCTCAAAGGCCCATCAGGAAATCACACCCTTCCGCAGAAGGAACGAACAGAGCGGTCAGGTCGGCGGACAACAGCCCGAAGAAGAGGGAACCAGCATTGAGGAGATGGAACTCTCTTGAGTTGGAGAAACCTACTACATGGCAACCTAGGACTCACGAGAAGAAGCAGAATCCGGGGAAAAGCCCAGAAGCAAGACCGGAGAAGACGGGTCACGAGGGATCACAGCAGCAGAGCCCAGGAAAGAGTCCAGAAGCTGGAAGCAGCTGGGGACCAAATCAAACAAGTCCAGAGAAGACCTGGGGCCCGAAGGAGCAAAAGAGCCCGGAAGCATACCGAAGACTCTTCCAGGAAAAGTACCGGCACCTCACGGACGGAAATGAAATCAAGCCAGTCCCCGGGAAGCTCGAAAGCCTCAGAAGAAGAATTGTGTCCCTAGTGACTTTCGATGAAAAACAGAAGGGGCTCACCGGATTGAGCAAGGAGAAAATGATAAGCTTGTTGGTGGAAACAAACATCCCAGCAACTTACATAGTGCGTAGAAGTTACGCAATGTGGGATGTCCTGCTACCCACAGAAGAAGACGCCATCAGAACATCGAAAAGCGACACAATATGGAAGGGGATCCGGTGTAAGCCAGAATACCTGGAAAAAAGACGAACAACGGTGACCATTCTGGGAGTCCCATGGTGTTTCGAAGAGGAGCAGGTCGGAGCCATCTTATCACAATATGGGGACGTGGAGGCAGTGACGGCAGCGCGAGGCCCCAAAAATATAATGACCGGAGATTATAAGCTCAAGATGAGGGTCAACAGAGCTGGCTTCAACACAATCCCCGCCCAACTGACATGGGAGAAATGGACAATGTCCATAATCGTCGAAGGCAGAAGGCCACACTGTTGGAGCTGTAGGATGCCGGGCCACATGGCGAAGTTCTGCCCGAAGAGGGATCCAGTGCCCCCACCGACAGCGGTGCCCCCGGTGAAAGTGACGGAGAAAGCAGTCACACCAACAGCGGAGACACCAAGGAGCTGGAGTACTGTGGCCAAGAAGGGAAAGCAGAAGACAGTGGCCCCGGAAAAGCCAAAAGACCAGAAACAAAAGGAAGAGAAGTCGGGAGTGAAACGAAAGTTGGCCCCCGAATCAGAAGAGGAAGAAGAAGAAAAGAAGACGGAAAAAAGAAGCCTGGCAGCCACAAACAAGAAGGTTAAGGAAGACCAGGAAGACGACGACGAAGAAGACCAAGAAAACCCTGCCCAACCGTCAGACCCCATGGATGAGCAGAATACCCCTCCCCCTACCACTACTACTCCTACTACCAACGAGGAGACCTCTGAAGCCCAAACTTCCGAAGACGTAGAAGCCGGGTCCCCAGAGGACATGGAAGCAGAAGAGAACAAAGAGACGATCAGCACCACCACCACCCCGGTAGCCCCGATCCGGACTGAACGAACACGGAAGAGGCCTTTCTTACCCGGGGAGAGGATATGCGAGGTGGACGTGAGCCAGGGACCGGTGGACCTCAGCGCAGGCCAGAAGAAACACGTCCAAAAGCTGGAAAAGCTCACCGAAGTGGACGGGAAGGAAGTGGAGAGGCCAACCAACTTCAGTGAAGCACCGATGCTCATCACGTTCCTAAGAAAGGAGAAGGGGGCCAGAGTAAAAGCATTATGGAGGATGGTTGCCGAAGCGAAACTGGCTTTTCCGGGGCTGAAGATTGTGGATGAGGAGCACCCGTCCTTAATGCAAATAGCAGTCAAGTGCGAAGGGAGGGTCCCCATTTATGTTCACCCATCCCTTTATAGAGCCTTGAAAATAACCTTTCCCTTAGACGTGGGGGGACTGGTCCGAGGAGGTCAGTTCACAACAGAGTTGCTAACTGGCAGCATCGGTCAGTCTTTCGGCGTTCTAACACCCGAGGACTTTAGACCCGTTTTTGAGGGATACTTCTAGTTAGGGAAATTATGGCAAACTTGAACCTAGCTAGTTTAAATGCGAGGGGCATGAGATCTCGAAGCAAGGCTGCTCGCGTGCTGAGGGATCTCATAGCCCTGGAGGTAGATATAGCTACAATTCAGGAGACCCACTTTGTTGGGCCCGGGGATTGCAGTGTGCTGGTGAACGACTTTGACGTTTATTCAGCATACGGCAATTCCTTTAGCCGTGGGGTTTCTGTGTTAGTGAGTCGCACCCTAGGTGCGGCGGTTACTGTAGTTCACGCGTGCGCTCATGGAAGGCTGGTCGTGGTCGATGTTGCCGTTAAAAGCAGTAAGTTCCGGATTTTGGCAGTTTACGCGCCCAATATCGCTGGGGAGAGGGTTTCCTTTTTTCGGCAGGTGGAGGTGTTCCTTTCGGCGGGTCCGGAGCGAGTAGTTTTAATGGGGGACTGGAATGCCATCCTGGACCCCAAGATAGATAAGGTCGGGGGGAATAGAGGGTCGGATCGGTGTGAAAGCAGCCTGTCTGACCTGATGGCCTCGTGCGATCTTGTCGACAGGTTCCGTCTGGATCACCCAGGGAGGGAGATGTGGACGTGGCAAAGTAGCGTGGCCGCCTGTCCAAGTACCTACTTGGACAGGATGTTAATTAGAAGAGGCGACATAGATTTCTTATCGTGTCCCACGTTCCACTGGTTAGGTCATTCGGACCATAAATTAGTAATGGCCCGTTTGAGATTAGGTAATAGGCCTAGGTTGGCTGGCTACTGGAAGTTGAACGCCTCCTTGTTGGAGATGAACGACTTTCGGGAACAGCTGACAACACTAATTCAGCGGGAGTTAGTGGGGGCGGTTACCGGAAGTAGCTGGTGGGTTAGACTTAAGGCTACCATTAGGCTCTTTTGTGTCCAATACAGCCAACGCCTCGCGTTAACTAGGGCACGGACCAAAAGGCAGCTAGAAGATAGATTGACCCGGGCGGTGGCTGGTGGGGATCCCCTAGAGATAAACATAGTTAAGGGGGACCTTCAGCGCTTGGCTAGCGAGCGTTACGAAGGGCAAGTAGTTAGGGCTAGGTTAAAAAGAGTCTCTAACGAAGCCGTGAACGTTGACGCTGTTGAGCGTAAGGCTGCCTTAAGACGTGGTTCGGACGGGTACATTCGGAAGGTGAAAAACCTGGAAGGACATACCCTCGTATCGACTCGAGAGATTTGCAATGGGTTTCGTCAACATTTGAAGGAACGCTTTACCCAACTACCCAGACTCCGCGGCCAGGAGTTTGGCAGCTATTTAGCCGGCTCGCCCCGCCTTACTGCGGACCGAGCAGCTAGCTGTGATGGGGTGGTTACAGAGCGTGAAGTCATTACTGCGTTGAAGCAGGTTGGCCAGAACAGATCTCCAGGGCTCGATGGTCTGCCCTACGAATTGTATTTGAGGCTGTCGCCCATGTTTGTTCCTCTTCTGACGGGTGTGTTTAACCACTGGTTTTCCCAGGGATCCATCCCTGGGCAGGTAACCAAAGGAGTGGTCACACTACTGAAGAAGAAAGAGCGGCATGGTGGGGAGGACTTAGATGATTACAGGCCCATCACTCTGCTAAACACAGAGTTGAAGATTTTGGCCCGCGTTCTTGCAAACCGACTGCAGGTTGTCATCGGTGATTTGGTCGAACCGGATCAGACTTGTTCTGTGAAGGGGAGAACGATTAAAGACAACTTGCACTTGGTGCGCACGATCATAGAGGGGTTAGAAGACGACACAGGAGCCGCGCTGATCAATTTAGATCAGTCCAAAGCTTTCGATAGGGTCGACCATGGTTTCTTGGAGTCTGTTTTGGAGACCGCCGGTTTTGGTCCGGACTTCCGCAAGTGGATTTCCGTTTTGTATCGTGACCCCACGGTAGCGGTACAAGTAAATGGTAGGTTGTCGGAGTCCTTTGGGGTCTCTCGGTCGGTGCGCCAGGGGTGTCCGCTGTCGCCTCTGCTTTATGTCCTGGCGTTGGAGCCCTTCCTTCGCAAGTTAAGGGACGAGACGACGAGACCAGTCCTACGCGGGATAGCTCTACCTGGCGGCCGATTTGCCAGGGTTTCCGCGTACGCCGATGACGTCACCGTTTATGTAGGGCGAAGGATCGATATTAAAGCGGTGATAGAGGCGGTCGATGAGTATGAACGTGTTACAGGGGCCATAGTCAACCGCAGCAAGTCCGTTGGCCTGCGATTGGGCACTTGGACCGGGGTAAACTCGCTTCCAGGTGAGTTCGGCTGGACAGATGGCCCGGTAAAGATTCTTGGAATCTGGTTCGGGCCTGGGCTCCAGCTGGACAAAAATTGGTCGGAGGTACAGACAAAGGTCGAATCGTCAGTGGGGACTTGGATTCGCAGGGGTTTGTCCCTGAAGGGTCGTGCGGAGGCGTGCCAAACTTACGTCTTTCCGTTGATCCTTTACCACTTGTCAGTACTTCCTCTGCCTGCGGACCGCTGTAAGGCTTTGGAGCGACTCCTTTTCAGACTCCTCTGGAAAGGGGGAAAGCCGTATGTCCGTAGACAGGTCTGTACACAGAAACTCAACGATGGAGGCTTGGGAATGCCTGACTTGTTAAGTCATAAGCACGCCGAAAGATTGGCGTTCCTAAGTCGGACACTGCTTGAGGAATTGCACTGGGTACCAGTTGTGGAGCACGCTTTCCCACAGCTCGTGCCCTCCCCTGCCGCCGAAGGTCGCAGAAGACCGGCGGGGGAACGGCGGTTCCTCTCCGAATGCCGAGCCGCCCTTAGGGCATTGCCGGGGTCCAGTGACCTTGCACGGCCTAGGAGGAGACTGTATCGGGATTTAGTAGTGGGGACCGCAAAAGATCCGCTGGTTGAGCGGCTGCACATGTCGAGGGAGGAGGTCCTCTCTCAGTGGAATTGGGCGCCAGCCAGTAGCTTTCTAAATAATTCAGAGTTTTCAATCACATGGAGGCTAGTCCGGAATGCGCTGCCACTTTTCGGCGTACTAGCCGGATTCTGCAGAGAGGATGAATACGTTCCTTTCTGCCCCCGCTGCGAGGAAGACGAAGATGAAACGAGGGAGCATGCCTTTTTTCTTTGCAGCGGAGTTCGGAGGCTCTGGGAGTACGTCGGAAGGGTAACGGCTCGCATCGACCCCGAGCGGTTGGTGCCACTTGATTTGGCGTACGTCGTCGACAACATGGATCCGCCGTTTACTGGGGAGAGACGATTGGTGTTTCTAGCGATCCTAGCAGTAGCTAGATTAGTAACGTGGATTTCACGTCTTGAGATTGTCCATGAGGAGCAATCTGTTTCGGATCGGGATCTGGTTGGTCGCTTTAAACATCAACTTAAAGTAAAGATCAGATGCGATTGGAAAAGATTGCACCGCATGGACTTTGATAGGAGATGGGTGCACAACACTAGTTTGTGCATCCGACGAGGCGCTAGGTTTAAGTTTGTTTTCCCACCCTAGTGGTATCTGTCAGGCGGTGCTAAGGTTCTACGGAACCCAGCCCCAAACAAAGTAACAGAGTAGGGATAGTTAGGTCCTAACCACCACGAGTGGAAAATTCTTTATTAGATACTAGACTAGGGCAAGTATGAAAGTTGATCCCGTCCCTGAATTTATTTTTATCGGCAATAGGAGAGCTTCCAAAAGATGCCCAGTCCACCCTTTGTTTTGTCCCCGGTCTGGTTGCCCCTATACGTACATTTATCTTGGAAGACGCCGTCCAGTCCTGATGTTACCCATCCCTATCTAATTTATTTTCAAATATCGTCCCTAGGTCCCCCACTCCCCACTAGGGAACGACCTGCTTGCTTTCGACCTTCGGGACCGAAAGACAGTAGGCGCTCCATATTTAGAAATAGGTTGGGGGGATCCATTACTAACCCGACCCCATAGGCATTTTGTTAATTTGTTTTTTCTTTTCTTTTTGGGTGTATCTTAGTTTGCCCCCCTCCCCATCATCTTATCCCTCATTTTTAGAAAAAATTTTATTTCCATAATCATATTTTCTTTTTTGTTTGTACATATGATTTTGTTTTGTTGAATAAAAACATTTATTTCTTTCAGTTAAAAACGCCAAAGCCATACGCTGGGGAGATTTTAAGTAGATAAACTCCATGGTAAGAATGATAATATAAAAAATAGTGTCTTAGCATAGGAATTTTAATAAAGTCTTCAAAGACCTAGCATAGTTTAGAATGACCCTCGACCCCCCTTTCCCCCTACTGGCTTCATGCCTAAGTGTCTCTGGACCCCAAATGAGGGCCTGGCAGTAGATAATGCCAGGTCCGGGGCAGAACACTAAATAAATGGCTTGGTTCTCATGCGAAGCTCCTTTAACTGTTCACGTTTTCTATTCTTTTTTCAGATTGTTCAGTGTCTGGAACCGACTTAAGCAGCCGGCAGGACTAGAGGTTACCCACGTACCCTTTTGTGGTGAAGGCCCTCTAGCTTCCAAATCGGCGGGTCGGGGAAGGGCACTGGGCCAACAAATCAAGAGGCAGGCCTCTGCCTCTAACACCATGGGGGACGCCCCTGGTGTTGTGCCGAGAAGGGGGGGTGTCACATCCGGTGACACCCCAGTGCCGAGAAGGGGGGGTGTCACACCCGGTGACACCCCAGTGCCGAGAAGGGGGGGTGTTACACCCGGTGACACCCCAGTGCCGAGAAGGGGGGGTGTCACACCCGGTGACACCCCAGTGCCGAGAAGGGGGGGTGTCACATCCGGTGACACCCCAGTGCCGAGAAGGGGGGGTGTCACACCCGGTGACACCCCAGTGCCGAGAAGGGGGAGCGTCACATTCGGTGACGTTCCAGTGCCGTTGACGGGTAACGTCACAATGCCGTCGAGTGACGTTACAGTGCCGCTGTCGGGGGAGACCACGCCCAGTGGAATCCCAGTGCCGTCGAGAGATACCACACCCGGTGGAGTCTCAGTGCCGTCGTCGTTGTCAGGGGATGCCACACCCAGTGAAATCCCACTATCACCTGCAGCGTTCATGGTAGAAATAGAGTCTCTAGCCGCGGGGTATTCACCATCACCTCCTGTATACCTAGTAGAGGGAAAAGACTCTAGGCCCGGGGGCGCTGAACCAAGGGACGACAGCGACACAGACTTTCTCAACCCATGGGCAGTTGTCGGGGGAAAACCACGGACACGGGAAGAGAAAAGAGCAATCAAGACAGGCTGGGCCATACCTCAAAGGCCCATCAGGAAGTCGCGCCCTTCCGCAGAAGGAACGAACAGAGCGGTCAGGTCGGCGGACAACAGCCCGAAGAAGAGGGAACCAGCATTGAGGAGATGGAACTCTCTTGAGTTAGAGAAACCAACTACATGGCAACCTATGACTCACGAGAAGAAGCAGAATCCGGGGAAAAGCCCAGAAGCAAGACCGGAGAAGACGGGCCCAGGAAAAAGTCCGGAAGAAGGAAGCAGCTGGGGACCAAATCAAACAAGTCCAGAGAAGACCTGGGGCCCGAAGGAGCAAAAGAGCCCGGAAGCATACCGAAGACTCTTCCAGGAAAAGTACCGGCACCTCACGGACGGAAATGAAATCAAGCCAGTCCCAGGGAAGCTCGAAAGCCTCAGAAGAAGAATTGTGTCCCTAGTGACTTTCGATGAAAAACAAAAGGGGCTCACCGGATTGAGCAAGGAGAAAATGATAAGCTTGTTGGTGGAAACAAACATCCCAGCAACTTACATAGTGCGTAGAAGTTACGCAATGTGGGATGTCCTGCTACCCACAGAAGAAGACGCCATCAGAACATCGAAAAGCGACACAATATGGAAGGGGATCCGGTGTAAGCCAGAATACCTGGAAAAAAGACGAACAACGGTGACCATTCTGGGAGTCCCATGGTGTTTCGAAGAGGAGCAGGTCGGAGCCATCTTATCACAATATGGGGACGTGGAGGCAGTGACGGCAGCGCGAGGCCCCAAAAATATAATGACCGGAGATTATAAGCTCAAGATGAGGGTCAACAGAGCTGGCTTCAACACAATCCCCGCCCAACTGACATGGGAGAAATGGACAATGTCCATAATCGTCGAAGGCAGAAGGCCACACTGTTGGAGCTGTAGGATGCCGGGCCACATGGCGAAGTTCTGCCCGAAGAGGGATCCAGTGCCCCCACCGACAGCGGTGCCCCCGGTGAAAGTGACGGAGAAAGCAGTCACACCAACAGCGGAGACACCAAGGAGCTGGAGTACTGTGGCCAAGAAGGGAAAGCAGAAGACAGTGGCCCCGGAAAAGCCAAAAGACCAGAAACAAAAGGAAGAGAAGTCGGGAGTGAAACGAAAGTTGGCCCCCGAATCAGAAGAGGAAGAAGAAGAAAAGAAGACGGAAAAAAGAAGCCTGGCAGCCACAAACAAGAAGGTTAAGGAAGACCAGGAAGACGACGACGAAGAAGACCAAGAAAACCCTGCCCAACCGTCAGACCCCATGGATGAGCAGAATACCCCTCCCCCTACCACTACTACTCCTACTACCAACGAGGAGACCTCTGAAGCCCAAACTTCCGAAGACGTAGAAGCCGGGTCCCCAGAGGACATGGAAGCAGAAGAGAACAAAGAGACGATCAGCACCACCACCACCCCGGTAGCCCCGATCCGGACTGAACGAACACGGAAGAGGCCTTTCTTACCCGGGGAGAGGATATGCGAGGTGGACGTGAGCCAGGGACCGGTGGACCTCAGCGCAGGCCAGAAGAAGCACGTCCAAAAGCTGGAAAAGCTCACCGAAGTGGACGGGAAGGAAGTGGAGAGGCCAACCAACTTCAGTGAAGCACCGATGCTCATCACGTTCCTGAGAAAGGAGAAGGGGGCCAGAGTAAAAGCATTATGGAGGATGGTTGCCGAAGCGAAACTGGCTTTTCCGGGGCTGAAGATTGTGGATGAGGAGCACCCGTCCTTAATGCAAATAGCAGTCAAGTGCGAAGGGAGGGTCCCCATTTATGTTCACCCATCCCTTTATAGAGCCTTGAAAATAACCTTTCCCTTAGACGTGGGGGGACTGGTCCGAGGAGGTCAGTTCACAACAGAGTTGCTAACTGGCAGCATCGGTCAGTCTTTCGGCGTTCTAACACCCGAGGACTTTAGACCCGTTTTTGAGGGATACTTCTAGTTAAGGAAATTATGGCAAACTTGAACCTAGCTAGTTTAAATGCGAGGGGCATGAGATCTCGAAGCAAGGCTGCTCGCGTGCTGAGGGATCTCATAGCCCTGGAGGTAGATATAGCTACAATTCAGGAGACCCACTTTGTTGGGCCCGGGGATTGCAGTGTGCTGGTGAACGACTTTGACGTTTATTCAGCATACGGCAATTCCTTTAGCCGTGGGGTTTCTGTGTTAGTGAGTCGCACCCTAGGTGCGGCGGTTACTGTAGTTCACGCGTGCGCTCATGGAAGGCTGGTCGTGGTCGATGTTGCCGTTAAAAGCAGTAAGTTCCGGATTTTGGCAGTTTACGCGCCCAATATCGCTGGGGAGAGGGTTTCCTTTTTTCGGCAGGTGGAGGTGTTCCTTTCGGCGGGTCCGGAGCGAGTAGTTTTAATGGGGGACTGGAATGCCATCCTGGACCCCAAGATAGATAAGGTCGGGGGGAATAGAGGGTCGGATCGGTGTGAAAGCAGCCTGTCTGACCTGATGGCCTCGTGCGATCTTGTCGACAGGTTCCGTCTGGATCACCCAGGGAGGGAGATGTGGACGTGGCAAAGTAGCGTGGCCGCCTGTCCAAGTACCTACTTGGACAGGATGTTAATTAGAAGAGGCGACATAGATTTCTTATCGTGTCCCACGTTCCACTGGTTAGGTCATTCGGACCATAAATTAGTAATGGCCCGTTTGAGATTAGGTAATAGGCCTAGGTTGGCTGGCTACTGGAAGTTGAACGCCTCCTTGTTGGAGATGAACGACTTTCGGGAACAGCTGACAACACTAATTCAGCGGGAGTTAGTGGGGGCGGTTACCGGGAGTAGCTGGTGGGTTAGACTTAAGGCTACCATTAGGCTCTTTTGTGTCCAATACAGCCAACGCCTCGCGTTAACTAGGGCACGGACCAAAAGGCAGCTAGAAGATAGATTGACCCGGGCGGTGGCTGGTGGGGATCCCCTAGAGATAAACATAGTTAAGGGGGACCTTCAGCGCTTGGCTAGCGAGCGTTACGAAGGGCAAGTAGTTAGGGCTAGGTTAAAAAGAGTCTCTAACGAAGCCGTGAACGTTGACGCTGTTGAGCGTAAGGCTGCCTTAAGACGTGGTTCGGACGGGTACATTCGGAAGGTGAAAAACCTGGAAGGACATACCCTCGTATCGACTCGAGAGATTTGCAATGGGTTTCGTCAACATTTGAAGGAACGCTTTACCCAACTACCCAGACTCCGCGGCCAGGAGTTTGGCAGCTATTTAGCCGGCTCGCCCCGCCTTACTGCGGACCGAGCAGCTAGCTGTGATGGGGTGGTTACAGAGCGTGAAGTCATTACTGCGTTGAAGCAGGTTGGCCAGAACAGATCTCCAGGGCTCGATGGTCTGCCCTACGAATTGTATTTGAGGCTGTCGCCCATGTTTGTTCCTCTTCTGACGGGTGTGTTTAACCACTGGTTTTCCCAGGGATCCATCCCTGGGCAGGTAACCAAAGGAGTGGTCACACTACTGAAGAAGAAAGAGCGGCATGGTGGGGAGGACTTAGATGATTACAGGCCCATCACTCTGCTAAACACAGAGTTGAAGATTTTGGCCCGCGTTCTTGCAAACCGACTGCAGGTTGTCATCGGTGATTTGGTCGAACCGGATCAGACTTGTTCTGTGAAGGGGAGAACGATTAAAGACAACTTGCACTTGGTGCGCACGATCATAGAGGGGGTAGAAGACGACACAGGAGCCGCGCTGATCAATTTAGATCAGTCCAAAGCTTTCGATAGGGTCGACCATGGTTTCTTGGAGTCTGTTTTGGAGACCGCCGGTTTTGGTCCGGACTTCCGCAAGTGGATTTCCGTTTTGTATCGTGACCCCACGGTAGCGGTACAAGTAAATGGTAGGTTGTCGGAGTCCTTTGGGGTCTCTCGGTCGGTGCGCCAGGGGTGTCCGCTGTCGCCTCTGCTTTATGTCCTGGCGTTGGAGCCCTTCCTTCGCAAGTTAAGGGACGAGACGACGAGACCAGTCCTGCGCGGGATAGCTCTACCTGGCGGCCGATTTGCCAGGGTTTCCGCGTACGCCGATGACGTCACCGTTTATGTAGGGCGAAGGATCGATATTAAAGCGGTGATAGAGGCGGTCGATGAGTATGAACGTGTTACAGGGGCCATAGTCAACCGCAGCAAGTCCGTTGGCCTGCGGTTGGGCACTTGGACCGGGGTAAACTCGCTTCCGGGTGAGTTCGGCTGGACAGATGGCCCGGTAAAGATTCTTGGAATCTGGTTCGGGCCTGGGCTCCAGCTGGACAAAAATTGGTCGGAGGTACAGACAAAGGTCGAATCGTCAGTGGGGACTTGGATTCGCAGGGGTTTGTCCCTGAAGGGTCGTGCGGAGGCGTGCCAAACTTACGTCTTTCCGTTGATCCTTTACCACTTGTCAGTACTTCCTCTGCCTGCGGACCGCTGTAAGGCTTTGGAGCGACTCCTTTTCAGACTCCTCTGGAAAGGGGGAAAGCCGTATGTCCGTAGACAGGTCTGTACACAGAAACTCAGCGATGGAGGCTTGGGAATGCCTGACTTGTTAAGTCATAAGCACGCCGAAAGATTGGCGTTCCTAAGTCGGACACTGCTTGAGGAATTGCACTGGGTACCAGTTGTGGAGCACGCTTTCCCACAGCTCATACCCTCCCCTGCCGCCGAAGGTCGCAGAAGACCGGCGGGGGAACGGCGGTTCCTCTCCGAATGCCGAGCCGCCCTTAGGGCATTGCCGGGGTCCAGTGACCTTGCACGGCCTAGGAGGAGACTGTATCGGGATTTAGTAGTGGGGACCGCAAAAGATCCGCTGGTTGAGCGGCTGCACATGTCGAGGGAGGAGGTCCTCTCTCAGTGGAATTGGGCGCCAGCCAGTAGCTTTCTAAATAATTCAGAGTTTTCAATCACATGGAGGCTAGTCCGGAATGCGCTGCCACTTTTCGGCGTACTAGCCAGAGACTGCAGAGAGGATGAATACGTTCCTTTCTGCCCCCGCTGCGAGGAAGACGAAGATGAAACGAGGGAGCATGCCTTTTTTCTTTGCAGCGGAGTTCGGAGGCTCTGGGAGTACGTCGGAAGGGTAACGGCTCGCATCGACCCCGAGCGGTTGGTGCCACTTGATTTGGCGTACGTCGTCGACAACATGGATCCGCCGTTTACTGGGGAGAGACGATTGGTGTTTCTAGCGATCCTAGCAGTAGCTAGATTAGTAACGTGGATTTCACGTCTTGAAATTGTCCATGAGGAGCAATCTGTTTCGGATCGGGATCTGGTTGGTCGCTTTAAACATCAACTTAAAGTAAAGATCAGATGCGATTGGAAAAGATTGCACCGCATGGACTTTGATAGGAGATGGGTGCACAACACTAGTTTGTGCATCCGACGAGGCGCTAGGTTTAAGTTTGTTTTCCCACCCTAGTGGTATCTGTCAGGCGGTGCTAAGGTTCTACGGAACCCAGCCCCAAACAAAGTAACAGAGTAGGGATAGTTAGGTCCTAACCACCACGAGTGGAAAAATTCTTTATTAGATACTAGACTAGGGCAAGTATGAAAGTTGATCCCGTCCCTGAATTTATTTTTATCGGCAATAGGAGAGCTTCCAAAAGATGCCCAGTCCACCCTTTGTTTTGTCCCCGGTCTGTTGCCCCTATACGTACATTTATCTTGGAAGACGCCGTCCAGTCCTTATGTTACCCATCCCTATCTAATTTATTTTCAAATATCGTCCCTAGGTCCCCCACTCCCCACTAGGGAACGACCTGCTTGCTTTCGACCCTCGGGACCGAAAGACAGTAGGCGCTCCATATTTAGAAATAGGTTGGGGGGATCCATTACTAACCCGACCCCATAGGCATTTTGTTAATTTGTTTTTGCTTTTCTTTTTGGGTGTATCTTAGTTTGCCCCCCTCCCCATCATCTCATCCCTCATTTTTAGAAAAAATTTTATTTCCAAAATCATCTTTTCTTTTTGTTTGTACATATGATTTTGTTTTGTTGAATAAAAACATTTATTTCTTTCAGTTAAAAACGCCAAAGCCATACGCTGGGGAGATTTTAAGTAGATAAACTCCATGGTAAGAATGATAATATAAAAAATAGTGTCTTAGCATAGGGATTTTAATAAAGTCTTCAAAGACCTAGCATAGTTTAGAATGACCCTCGACCCCCCTTTCCCCCTACTGGCTTCATGCCTAAGTGTCTCTGGACCCCAAATGAGGGCCTGGCAGTAGATAATGCCAGGTCCGGGGCAGAACACTAAATAAATGGCTTGGTTCTCATGCAAAGCTCGTACTAATTTTGACGTTTTTCTATTCTTTTTCAGATTGTTCAGTGTCTGGAACCGACTTAAGCAGCCGGCAGGACTAGAGGTTACCCACGTACCCTTTTGTGGTGAAGGCCCTCTAGCTTCCAAATCGGCGGGTCGGGGAAGGGCACTGGGCCAACAAATCAAGAGGCAGGCCTCTGCCTCTAACACCATGGGGGACGCCCCTGGTGTTGTGCCGAGAAGGGGGGGTGTCACATCCGGTGACACCCCAGCGCCGAGAAGGGGGGGTGTCACACCCGGTGACACCCCAGTGCCGAGAAGGGGGGGTGTCACATCCGGTGACACCCCAGTGCCGAGAAGGGGGGGTGTCACACCCGGTGACACCCCAGTGCCGAGAAGGGGGGGTGTCACACCCGGTGACACCCCAGTGCCGAGAAGGGGGAGCGTCACATTCGGTGACGTTCCAGTGCCGTTGACGGGTAACGTCACAATGCCGTCGAGTGACGTTACAGTGCCGCTGTCGGGGGAGACCACGCCCAATGGAATCCCAGTGCCGTCGAGAGATACCACACCCGGTGGAGTCTCAGTGCCGTCGTCGTTGTCAGGGGATGCCACACCCAGTGAAATCCCACTATCACCTGCAGCGTTCATGGTAGAAATAGAGTCTCTAGCCGCGGGGTATTCACCATCACCTCCTGTATACCTAGTAGAGGGAAAACACTCTAGGCCCGGGGGCGCTGAACCAAGGGAGGACAGTGACACAGATTTTCTCAACCCATGGGCAGTTGTCGGGGGAAAACCACGGACACGGGAAGAGAAAAGAGCAATCAAGACAGGCTGGGCCATACCTCAAAGGCCCATCAGGAAATCACACCCTTCCGCAGAAGGAACGAACAGAGCGGTCAGGTCGGCGGACAACAGCCCGAAGAAGAGGGAACCAGCATTGAGGAGATGGAACTCTCTTGAGTTGGAGAAACCTACTACATGGCAACCTAGGACTCACGAGAAGAAGCAGAATCCGGGGAAAAGCCCAGAAGCAAGACCGGAGAAGACGGGTCACGAGGGATCACAGCAGCAGAGCCCAGGAAAGAGTCCAGAAGCTGGAAGCAGCTGGGGACCAAATCAAACAAGTCCAGAGAAGACCTGGGGCCCGAAGGAGCAAAAGAGCCCGGAAGCATACCGAAGACTCTTCCAGGAAAAGTACCGGCACCTCACGGACGGAAATGAAATCAAGCCAGTCCCCGGGAAGCTCGAAAGCCTCAGAAGAAGAATTGTGTCCCTAGTGACTTTCGATGAAAAACAGAAGGGGCTCACCGGATTGAGCAAGGAGAAAATGATAAGCTTGTTGGTGGAAACAAACATCCCAGCAACTTACATAGTGCGTAGAAGTTACGCAATGTGGGATGTCCTGCTACCCACAGAAGAAGACGCCATCAGAACATCGAAAAGCGACACAATATGGAAGGGGATCCGGTGTAAGCCAGAATACCTGGAAAAAAGACGAACAACGGTGACCATTCTGGGAGTCCCATGGTGTTTCGAAGAGGAGCAGGTCGGAGCCATCTTATCACAATATGGGGACGTGGAGGCAGTGACGGCAGCGCGAGGCCCCAAAAATATAATGACCGGAGATTATAAGCTCAAGATGAGGGTCAACAGAGCTGGCTTCAACACAATCCCCGCCCAACTGACATGGGAGAAATGGACAATGTCCATAATCGTCGAAGGCAGAAGGCCACACTGTTGGAGCTGTAGGATGCCGGGCCACATGGCGAAGTTCTGCCCGAAGAGGGATCCAGTGCCCCCACCGACAGCGGTGCCCCCGGTGAAAGTGACGGAGAAAGCAGTCACACCAACAGCGGAGACACCAAGGAGCTGGAGTACTGTGGCCAAGAAGGGAAAGCAGAAGACAGTGGCCCCGGAAAAGCCAAAAGACCAGAAACAAAAGGAAGAGAAGTCGGGAGTGAAACGAAAGTTGGCCCCCGAATCAGAAGAGGAAGAAGAAGAAAAGAAGACGGAAAAAAGAAGCCTGGCAGCCACAAACAAGAAGGTTAAGGAAGACCAGGAAGACGACGACGAAGAAGACCAAGAAAACCCTGCCCAACCGTCAGACCCCATGGATGAGCAGAATACCCCTCCCCCTACCACTACTACTCCTACTACCAACGAGGAGACCTCTGAAGCCCAAACTTCCGAAGACGTAGAAGCCGGGTCCCCAGAGGACATGGAAGCAGAAGAGAACAAAGAGACGATCAGCACCACCACCACCCCGGTAGCCCCGATCCGGACTGAACGAACACGGAAGAGGCCTTTCTTACCCGGGGAGAGGATATGCGAGGTGGACGTGAGCCAGGGACCGGTGGACCTCAGCGCAGGCCAGAAGAAACACGTCCAAAAGCTGGAAAAGCTCACCGAAGTGGACGGGAAGGAAGTGGAGAGGCCAACCAACTTCAGTGAAGCACCGATGCTCATCACGTTCCTAAGAAAGGAGAAGGGGGCCAGAGTAAAAGCATTATGGAGGATGGTTGCCGAAGCGAAACTGGCTTTTCCGGGGCTGAAGATTGTGGATGAGGAGCACCCGTCCTTAATGCAAATAGCAGTCAAGTGCGAAGGGAGGGTCCCCATTTATGTTCACCCATCCCTTTATAGAGCCTTGAAAATAACCTTTCCCTTAGACGTGGGGGGACTGGTCCGAGGAGGTCAGTTCACAACAGAGTTGCTAACTGGCAGCATCGGTCAGTCTTTCGGCGTTCTAACACCCGAGGACTTTAGACCCGTTTTTGAGGGATACTTCTAGTTAGGGAAATTATGGCAAACTTGAACCTAGCTAGT
This sequence comes from Euprymna scolopes, assembly GCF_053919585.1. Taxonomy (NCBI): domain Eukaryota; kingdom Metazoa; phylum Mollusca; class Cephalopoda; order Sepiida; family Sepiolidae; genus Euprymna; species Euprymna scolopes. The sequence continues at coordinate 47,951,595 of NC_136515.1, read as the reverse complement.
TTAAATGCGAGGGGCATGAGATCTCGAAGCAAGGCTGCTCGCGTGCTGAGGGATCTCATAGCCCTGGAGGTAGATATAGCTACAATTCAGGAGACCCACTTTGTTGGGCCCGGGGATTGCAGTGTGCTGGTGAACGACTTTGACGTTTATTCAGCATACGGCAATTCCTTTAGCCGTGGGGTTTCTGTGTTAGTGAGTCGCACCCTAGGTGCGGCGGTTACTGTAGTTCACGCGTGCGCTCATGGAAGGCTGGTCGTGGTCGATGTTGCCGTTAAAAGCAGTAAGTTCCGGATTTTGGCAGTTTACGCGCCCAATATCGCTGGGGAGAGGGTTTCCTTTTTTCGGCAGGTGGAGGTGTTCCTTTCGGCGGGTCCGGAGCGAGTAGTTTTAATGGGGGACTGGAATGCCATCCTGGACCCCAAGATAGATAAGGTCGGGGGGAATAGAGGGTCGGATCGGTGTGAAAGCAGCCTGTCTGACCTGATGGCCTCGTGCGATCTTGTCGACAGGTTCCGTCTGGATCACCCAGGGAGGGAGATGTGGACGTGGCAAAGTAGCGTGGCCGCCTGTCCAAGTACCTACTTGGACAGGATGTTAATTAGAAGAGGCGACATAGATTTCTTATCGTGTCCCACGTTCCACTGGTTAGGTCATTCGGACCATAAATTAGTAATGGCCCGTTTGAGATTAGGTAATAGGCCTAGGTTGGCTGGCTACTGGAAGTTGAACGCCTCCTTGTTGGAGATGAACGACTTTCGGGAACAGCTGACAACACTAATTCAGCGGGAGTTAGTGGGGGCGGTTACCGGAAGTAGCTGGTGGGTTAGACTTAAGGCTACCATTAGGCTCTTTTGTGTCCAATACAGCCAACGCCTCGCGTTAACTAGGGCACGGACCAAAAGGCAGCTAGAAGATAGATTGACCCGGGCGGTGGCTGGTGGGGATCCCCTAGAGATAAACATAGTTAAGGGGGACCTTCAGCGCTTGGCTAGCGAGCGTTACGAAGGGCAAGTAGTTAGGGCTAGGTTAAAAAGAGTCTCTAACGAAGCCGTGAACGTTGACGCTGTTGAGCGTAAGGCTGCCTTAAGACGTGGTTCGGACGGGTACATTCGGAAGGTGAAAAACCTGGAAGGACATACCCTCGTATCGACTCGAGAGATTTGCAATGGGTTTCGTCAACATTTGAAGGAACGCTTTACCCAACTACCCAGACTCCGCGGCCAGGAGTTTGGCAGCTATTTAGCCGGCTCGCCCCGCCTTACTGCGGACCGAGCAGCTAGCTGTGATGGGGTGGTTACAGAGCGTGAAGTCATTACTGCGTTGAAGCAGGTTGGCCAGAACAGATCTCCAGGGCTCGATGGTCTGCCCTACGAATTGTATTTGAGGCTGTCGCCCATGTTTGTTCCTCTTCTGACGGGTGTGTTTAACCACTGGTTTTCCCAGGGATCCATCCCTGGGCAGGTAACCAAAGGAGTGGTCACACTACTGAAGAAGAAAGAGCGGCATGGTGGGGAGGACTTAGATGATTACAGGCCCATCACTCTGCTAAACACAGAGTTGAAGATTTTGGCCCGCGTTCTTGCAAACCGACTGCAGGTTGTCATCGGTGATTTGGTCGAACCGGATCAGACTTGTTCTGTGAAGGGGAGAACGATTAAAGACAACTTGCACTTGGTGCGCACGATCATAGAGGGGTTAGAAGACGACACAGGAGCCGCGCTGATCAATTTAGATCAGTCCAAAGCTTTCGATAGGGTCGACCATGGTTTCTTGGAGTCTGTTTTGGAGACCGCCGGTTTTGGTCCGGACTTCCGCAAGTGGATTTCCGTTTTGTATCGTGACCCCACGGTAGCGGTACAAGTAAATGGTAGGTTGTCGGAGTCCTTTGGGGTCTCTCGGTCGGTGCGCCAGGGGTGTCCGCTGTCGCCTCTGCTTTATGTCCTGGCGTTGGAGCCCTTCCTTCGCAAGTTAAGGGACGAGACGACGAGACCAGTCCTACGCGGGATAGCTCTACCTGGCGGCCGATTTGCCAGGGTTTCCGCGTACGCCGATGACGTCACCGTTTATGTAGGGCGAAGGATCGATATTAAAGCGGTGATAGAGGCGGTCGATGAGTATGAACGTGTTACAGGGGCCATAGTCAACCGCAGCAAGTCCGTTGGCCTGCGGTTGGGCACTTGGACCGGGGTAAACTCGCTTCCAGGTGAGTTCGGCTGGACAGATGGCCCGGTAAAGATTCTTGGAATCTGGTTCGGGCCTGGGCTCCAGCTGGACAAAAATTGGTCGGAGGTACAGACAAAGGTCGAATCGTCAGTGGGGACTTGGATTCGCAGGGGTTTGTCCCTGAAGGGTCGTGCGGAGGCGTGCCAAACTTACGTCTTTCCGTTGATCCTTTACCACTTGTCAGTACTTCCTCTGCCTGCGGACCGCTGTAAGGCTTTGGAGCGACTCCTTTTCAGACTCCTCTGGAAAGGGGGAAAGCCGTATGTCCGTAGACAGGTCTGTACACAGAAACTCAACGATGGAGGCTTGGGAATGCCTGACTTGTTAAGTCATAAGCACGCCGAAAGATTGGCGTTCCTAAGTCGGACACTGCTTGAGGAATTGCACTGGGTACCAGTTGTGGAGCACGCTTTCCCACAGCTCGTGCCCTCCCCTGCCGCCGAAGGTCGCAGAAGACCGGCGGGGGAACGGCGGTTCCTCTCCGAATGCCGAGCCGCCCTTAGGGCATTGCCGGGGTCCAGTGACCTTGCACGGCCTAGGAGGAGACTGTATCGGGATTTAGTAGTGGGGACCGCAAAAGATCCGCTGGTTGAGCGGCTGCACATGTCGAGGGAGGAGGTCCTCTCTCAGTGGAATTGGGCGCCAGCCAGTAGCTTTCTAAATAATTCAGAGTTTTCAATCACATGGAGGCTAGTCCGGAATGCGCTGCCACTTTTCGGCGTACTAGCCGGATTCTGCAGAGAGGATGAATACGTTCCTTTCTGCCCCCGCTGCGAGGAAGACGAAGATGAAACGAGGGAGCATGCCTTTTTTCTTTGCAGCGGAGTTCGGAGGCTCTGGGAGTACGTCGGAAGGGTAACGGCTCGCATCGACCCCGAGCGGTTGGTGCCACTTGATTTGGCGTACGTCGTCGACAACATGGATCCGCCGTTTACTGGGGAGAGACGATTGGTGTTTCTAGCGATCCTAGCAGTAGCTAGATTAGTAACGTGGATTTCACGTCTTGAGATTGTCCATGAGGAGCAATCTGTTTCGGATCGGGATCTGGTTGGTCGCTTTAAACATCAACTTAAAGTAAAGATCAGATGCGATTGGAAAAGATTGCACCGCATGGACTTTGATAGGAGATGGGTGCACAACACTAGTTTGTGCATCCGACGAGGCGCTAGGTTTAAGTTTGTTTTCCCACCCTAGTGGTATCTGTCAGGCGGTGCTAAGGTTCTACGGAACCCAGCCCCAAACAAAGTAACAGAGTAGGGATAGTTAGGTCCTAACCACCACGAGTGGAAAATTCTTTATTAGATACTAGACTAGGGCAAGTATGAAAGTTGATCCCGTCCCTGAATTTATTTTTATCGGCAATAGGAGAGCTTCCAAAAGATGCCCAGTCCACCCTTTGTTTTGTCCCCGGTCTGGTTGCCCCTATACGTACATTTATCTTGGAAGACGCCGTCCAGTCCTGATGTTACCCATCCCTATCTAATTTATTTTCAAATATCGTCCCTAGGTCCCCCACTCCCCACTAGGGAACGACCTGCTTGCTTTCGACCTTCGGGACCGAAAGACAGTAGGCGCTCCATATTTAGAAATAGGTTGGGGGGATCCATTACTAACCCGACCCCATAGGCATTTTGTTAATTTGTTTTTTCTTTTCTTTTTGGGTGTATCTTAGTTTGCCCCCCTCCCCATCATCTTATCCCTCATTTTTAGAAAAAATTTTATTTCCATAATCATATTTTCTTTTTTGTTTGTACATATGATTTTGTTTTGTTGAATAAAAACATTTATTTCTTTCAGTTAAAAACGCCAAAGCCATACGCTGGGGAGATTTTAAGTAGATAAACTCCATGGTAAGAATGATAATATAAAAAATAGTGTCTTAGCATAGGAATTTTAATAAAGTCTTCAAAGACCTAGCATAGTTTAGAATGACCCTCGACCCCCCTTTCCCCCTACTGGCTTCATGCCTAAGTGTCTCTGGACCCCAAATGAGGGCCTGGCAGTAGATAATGCCAGGTCCGGGGCAGAACACTAAATAAATGGCTTGGTTCTCATGCGAAGCTCCTTTAACTGTTCACGTTTTCTATTTTTTTTTCAGATTGTTCAGTGTCTGGAACCGACTTAAGCAGCCGGCAGGACTAGAGGTTACCCACGTACCCTTTTGTGGTGAAGGCCCTCTAGCTTCCAAATCGGCGGGTCGGGGAAGGGCACTGGGCCAACAAATCAAGAGGCAGGCCTCTGCCTCTAACACCATGGGGGACGCCCCTGGTGTTGTGCCGAGAAGGGGGGGTGTCACATCCGGTGACACCCCAGTGCCGAGAAGGGGGGGTGTCACATCCGGTGACACCCCAGTGCCGAGAAGGGGGGGTGTCACACCCGGTGACACCCCAGTGCCGAGAAGGGGGGGTGTCACACCCGGTGACACCCCAGTGCCGAGAAGGGGGGGTGTCACACCCGGTGACACCCCAGTGCCGAGAAGGGGGAGCGTCACATTCGGTGACGTTCCAGTGCCGTTGACGGGTAACGTCACAATGCCGTCGAGTGACGTTACAGTGCCGCTGTCAGGGGAGACCACGCCCAATGGAATCCCAGTGCCGTCGAGAGATACCACACCCGGTGGAGTCTCAGTGCCGTCGTCGTTGTCAGGGGATGCCACACCCAGTGAAATCCCACTATCACCTGCAGCGTTCATGGTAGAAATAGAGTCTCTAGCCGCGGGGTATTCACCATCACCTCCTGTATACCTAGTAGAGGGAAAAGACTCTAGGCCCGGGGGCGCTGAACCAAGAGAAGACAGCGACACAGATTTTCTCAACCCATGGGCAGTTGTCGGGGGAAAACCACGGACACGGGAAGAGAAAAGAGCAATCAAGACAGGCTGGGCCATACCTCAAAGGCCCATCAGGAAGTCGCGCCCTTCCGCAGAAGGAACGAACAGAGCGGTCAGGTCGGCGGACAACAGCCCGAAGAAGAGGGAACCAGCATTGAGGAGATGGAACTCTCTTGAGTTAGAGAAACCAACTACATGGCAACCTATGACTCACGAGAAGAAGCAGAATCCGGGGAAAAGCCCAGAAGCAAGACCGGAGAAGACGGGCCCAGGAAAAAGTCCGGAAGAAGGAAGCAGCTGGGGACCAAATCAAACAAGTCCAGAGAAGACCTGGGGCCCGAAGGAGCAAAAGAGCCCGGAAGCATACAGAAGACTCTTCCAGGAAAAGTACCGGCACCTCACGGACGGAAACGAAATCAAGCCAGTCCCAGGGAAGCTCGAAAGCCTCAGAAGAAGAATTGTGTCCCTGGTGACTTTCGATGAAAAACAGAAGGGGCTCACCGGATTGAGCAAGGAAAAAATGATAAGCTTGTTGGTGGAAACAAACATCCCAGCAACTTATATAGTGCGTAGAAGTTACGCAATGTGGGATGTCCTGCTACCCACAGAAGAAGACGCCATCAGAACATCGAAAAGCGACACAATATGGAAGGGGATCCGGTGTAAGCCAGAATACCTGGAAAAAAGACGAACAACGGTGACCATTCTGGGAGTCCCATGGTGTTTCGAAGAGGAGCAGGTCGGAGCCATCTTATCACAATATGGGGACGTGGAGGCAGTGACGGCAGCGCGAGGCCCCAAAAATATAATGACCGGAGATTATAAGCTCAAGATGAGGGTCAACAGAGCTGGCTTCAACACAATCCCCGCCCAACTGACATGGGAGAAATGGACAATGTCCATAATCGTCGAAGGCAGAAGGCCACACTGTTGGAGCTGTAGGATGCCGGGCCACATGGCGAAGTTCTGCCCGAAGAGGGATCCAGTGCCCCCACCGACAGCGGTGCCCCCGGTGAAAGTGACGGAGAAAGCAGTCACACCAACAGCGGAGACACCAAGGAGCTGGAGTACTGTGGCCAAGAAGGGAAAGCAGAAGACAGTGGCCCCGGAAAAGCCAAAAGACCAGAAACAAAAGGAAGAGAAGTCGGGAGTGAAACGAAAGTTGGCCCCCGAATCAGAAGAGGAAGAAGAAGAAAAGAAGACGGAAAAAAGAAGCCTGGCAGCCACAAACAAGAAGGTTAAGGAAGACCAGGAAGACGACGACGAAGAAGACCAAGAAAACCCTGCCCAACCGTCAGACCCCATGGATGAGCAGAATACCCCTCCCCCTACCACTACTACTCCTACTACCAACGAGGAGACCTCTGAAGCCCAAACTTCCGAAGACGTAGAAGCCGGGTCCCCAGAGGACATGGAAGCAGAAGAGAACAAAGAGACGATCAGCACCACCACCACCCCGGTAGCCCCGATCCGGACTGAACGAACACGGAAGAGGCCTTTCTTACCCGGGGAGAGGATATGCGAGGTGGATGTGAGCCAGGGACCGGTGGACCTCAGCGCAGGCCAGAAGAAGCACGTCCAAAAGCTGGAAAAGCTCACCGAAGTGGACGGGAAGGAAGTGGAGAGGCCAACCAACTTCAGTGAAGCACCGATGCTCATCACGTTCCTGAGAAAGGAGAAGGGGGCCAGAGTAAAAGCATTATGGAGGATGGTTGCCGAAGCGAAACTGGCTTTTCCGGGGCTGAAGATTGTGGACGAGGAGCACCCGTCCTTGATGCAAATAGCAGTCAAATGCGAAGGGAGGGTCCCCATTTACGTTCACCCATCCCTTTATAGAGCCTTGAAAATAACCTTTCCCTTAGACGTGGGGGGACTGGTCCGAGGAGGTCAGTTCACAACAGAGTTGCTAACTGGCAGCATCGGTCAGTCTTTCGGCGTTCTAACACCCGAGGACTTTAGACCCGTTTTTGAGGGATACTTCTAGTTAAGGAAATTATGGCAAACTTGAACCTAGCTAGTTTAAATGCGAGGGGCATGAGATCTCGAAGCAAGGCTGCTCGCGTGCTGAGGGATCTCATAGCCCTGGAGGTAGATATAGCTACAATTCAGGAGACCCACTTTGTTGGGCCCGGGGATTGCAGTGTGCTGGTGAACGACTTTGACGTTTATTCAGCATACGGCAATTCCTTTAGCCGTGGGGTTTCTGTGTTAGTGAGTCGCACCCTAGGTGCGGCGGTTACTGTAGTTCACGCGTGCGCTCATGGAAGGCTGGTCGTGGTCGATGTTGCCGTTAAAAGCAGTAAGTTCCGGATTTTGGCAGTTTACGCGCCCAATATCGCTGGGGAGAGGGTTTCCTTTTTTCGGCAGGTGGAGGTGTTCCTTTCGGCGGGTCCGGAGCGAGTAGTTTTAATGGGGGACTGGAATGCCATCCTGGACCCCAAGATAGATAAGGTCGGGGGGAATAGAGGGTCGGATCGGTGTGAAAGCAGCCTGTCTGACCTGATGGCCTCGTGCGATCTTGTCGACAGGTTCCGTCTGGATCACCCAGGGAGGGAGATGTGGACGTGGCAAAGTAGCGTGGCCGCCTGTCCAAGTACCTACTTGGACAGGATGTTAATTAGAAGAGGCGACATAGATTTCTTATCGTGTCCCACGTTCCACTGGTTAGGTCATTCGGACCATAAATTAGTAATGGCCCGTTTGAGATTAGGTAATAGGCCTAGGTTGGCTGGCTACTGGAAGTTGAACGCCTCCTTGTTGGAGATGAACGACTTTCGGGAACAGCTGACAACACTAATTCAGCGGGAGTTAGTGGGGGCGGTTACCGGGAGTAGCTGGTGGGTTAGACTTAAGGCTACCATTAGGCTCTTTTGTGTCCAATACAGCCAACGCCTCGCGTTAACTAGGGCACGGACCAAAAGGCAGCTAGAAGATAGATTGACCCGGGCGGTGGCTGGTGGGGATCCCCTAGAGATAAACATAGTTAAGGGGGACCTTCAGCGCTTGGCTAGCGAGCGTTACGAAGGGCAAGTAGTTAGGGCTAGGTTAAAAAGAGTCTCTAACGAAGCCGTGAACGTTGACGCTGTTGAGCGTAAGGCTGCCTTAAGACGTGGTTCGGACGGGTACATTCGGAAGGTGAAAAACCTGGAAGGACATACCCTCGTATCGACTCGAGAGATTTGCAATGGGTTTCGTCAACATTTGAAGGAACGCTTTACCCAACTACCCAGACTCCGCGGCCAGGAGTTTGGCAGCTATTTAGCCGGCTCGCCCCGCCTTACTGCGGACCGAGCAGCTAGCTGTGATGGGGTGGTTACAGAGCGTGAAGTCATTACTGCGTTGAAGCAGGTTGGCCAGAACAGATCTCCAGGGCTCGATGGTCTGCCCTACGAATTGTATTTGAGGCTGTCGCCCATGTTTGTTCCTCTTCTGACGGGTGTGTTTAACCACTGGTTTTCCCAGGGATCCATCCCTGGGCAGGTAACCAAAGGAGTGGTCACACTACTGAAGAAGAAAGAGCGGCATGGTGGGGAGGACTTAGATGATTACAGGCCCATCACTCTGCTAAACACAGAGTTGAAGATTTTGGCCCGCGTTCTTGCAAACCGACTGCAGGTTGTCATCGGTGATTTGGTCGAACCGGATCAGACTTGTTCTGTGAAGGGGAGAACGATTAAAGACAACTTGCACTTGGTGCGCACGATCATAGAGGGGTTAGAAGACGACACAGGAGCCGCGCTGATCAATTTAGATCAGTCCAAAGCTTTCGATAGGGTCGACCATGGTTTCTTGGAGTCTGTTTTGGAGACCGCCGGTTTTGGTCCGGACTTCCGCAAGTGGATTTCCGTTTTGTATCGTGACCCCACGGTAGCGGTACAAGTAAATGGTAGGTTGTCGGAGTCCTTTGGGGTCTCTCGGTCGGTGCGCCAGGGGTGTCCGCTGTCGCCTCTGCTTTATGTCCTGGCGTTGGAGCCCTTCCTTCGCAAGTTAAGGGACGAGACGACGAGACCAGTCCTACGCGGGATAGCTCTACCTGGCGGCCGATTTGCCAGGGTTTCCGCGTACGCCGATGACGTCACCGTTTATGTAGGGCGAAGGATCGATATTAAAGCGGTGATAGAGGCGGTCGATGAGTATGAACGTGTTACAGGGGCCATAGTCAACCGCAGCAAGTCCGTTGGCCTGCGGTTGGGCACTTGGACCGGGGTAAACTCGCTTCCAGGTGAGTTCGGCTGGACAGATGGCCCGGTAAAGATTCTTGGAATCTGGTTCGGGCCTGGGCTCCAGCTGGACAAAAATTGGTCGGAGGTACAGACAAAGGTCGAATCGTCAGTGGGGACTTGGATTCGCAGGGGTTTGTCCCTGAAGGGTCGTGCGGAGGCGTGCCAAACTTACGTCTTTCCGTTGATCCTTTACCACTTGTCAGTACTTCCTCTGCCTGCGGACCGCTGTAAGGCTTTGGAGCGACTCCTTTTCAGACTCCTCTGGAAAGGGGGAAAGCCGTATGTCCGTAGACAGGTCTGTACACAGAAACTCAGCGATGGAGGCTTGGGAATGCCTGACTTGTTAAGTCATAAGCACGCCGAAAGATTGGCGTTCCTAAGTCGGACACTGCTTGAGGAATTGCACTGGGTACCAGTTGTGGAGCACGCTTTCCCACAGCTCGTGCCCTCCCCTGCCGCCGAAGGTCGCAGAAGACCGGCGGGGGAACGGCGGTTCCTCTCCGAATGCCGAGCCGCCCTTAGGGCATTGCCGGGGTCCAGTGACCTTGCACGGCCTAGGAGGAGACTGTATCGGGATTTAGTAGTGGGGACCGCAAAAGATCCGCTGGTTGAGCGGCTGCACATGTCGAGGGAGGAGGTCCTCTCTCAGTGGAATTGGGCGCCAGCCAGTAGCTTTCTAAATAATTCAGAGTTTTCAATCACATGGAGGCTAGTCCGGAATGCGCTGCCACTTTTCGGCGTACTAGCCGGATTCTGCAGAGAGGATGAATACGTTCCTTTCTGCCCCCGCTGCGAGGAAGACGAAGATGAAACGAGGGAGCATGCCTTTTTTCTTTGCAGCGGAGTTCGGAGGCTCTGGGAGTACGTCGGAAGGGTAACGGCTCGCATCGACCCCGAGCGGTTGGTGCCACTTGATTTGGCGTACGTCGTCGACAACATGGATCCGCCGTTTACTGGGGAGAGACGATTGGTGTTTCTAGCGATCCTAGCAGTAGCTAGATTAGTAACGTGGATTTCACGTCTTGAGATTGTCCATGAGGAGCAATCTGTTTCGGATCGGGATCTGGTTGGTCGCTTTAAACATCAACTTAAAGTAAAGATCAGATGCGATTGGAAAAGATTGCACCGCATGGACTTTGATAGGAGATGGGTGCACAACACTAGTTTGTGCATCCGACGAGGCGCTAGGTTTAAGTTTGTTTTCCCACCCTAGTGGTATCTGTCAGGCGGTGCTAAGGTTCTACGGAACCCAGCCCCAAACAAAGTAACAGAGTAGGGATAGTTAGGTCCTAACCACCACGAGTGGAAAATTCTTTATTAGATACTAGACTAGGGCAAGTATGAAAGTTGATCCCGTCCCTGAATTTATTTTTATCGGCAATAGGAGAGCTTCCAAAAGATGCCCAGTCCACCCTTTGTTTTGTCCCCGGTCTGTTTGCCCCTATACGTACATTTATCTTGGAAGACGCCGTCCAGTCCTGATGTTACCCATCCCTATCTAATTTATTTTCAAATATCGTCCCTAGGTCCCCCACTCCCCACTAGGGAACGACCTGCTTGCTTTCGACCTTCGGGACCGAAAGACAGTAGGCGCTCCATATTTAGAAATAGGTTGGGGGGATCCATTACTAACCCGACCCCATAGGCATTTTGTTAATTTGTTTTTTCTTTTCTTTTTGGGTGTATCTTAGTTTGCCCCCCTCCCCATCATCTCATCCCTCATTTTTAGAAAAAATTTTATTTCCAAAATCATATTTTCTTTTTTGTTTGTACATATGATTTTGTTTTGTTGAATAAAAACATTTATTTCTTTCAGTTAAAAACGCCAAAGCCATACGCTGGGGAGATTTTAAGTAGATAAACTCCATGGTAAGAATGATAATATAAAAAATAGTGTCTTAGCATAGGAATTTTAATAAAGTCTTCAAAGACCTAGCATAGTTTAGAATGACCCTCGACCCCTCTTTCCCCCTACTGGCTTCATGCCTAAGTGTCTCTGGACCCCAAATGAGGGCCTGGCAGTAGATAATGCCAGGTCCGGGGCAGAACACTAAATAAATGGCTTGGTTCTCATGCAAAGCTCGTACTAATTTTGACGTTTTTCTATTCTTTTTCAGATTGTTCAGTGTCTGGAACCGACTTAAGCAGCCGGCAGGACTAGAGGTTACCCACGTACCCTTTTGTGGTGAAGGCCCTCTAGCTTCCAAATCGGCGGGTCGGGGAAGGGCACTGGGCCAACAAATCAAGAGGCAGGCCTCTGCCTCTAACACCATGGGGGACGCCCCTGGTGTTGTGCCGAGAAGGGGGGGTGTCACATCCGGTGACACCCCAGCGCCGAGAAGGGGGGGTGTCACACCCGGTGACACCCCAGTGCCGAGAAGGGGGGGTGTCACATCCGGTGACACCCCAGTGCCGAGAAGGGGGGGTGTCACACCCGGTGACACCCCAGTGCCGAGAAGGGGGGGTGTCACACCCGGTGACACCCCAGTGCCGAGAAGGGGGAGCGTCACATTCGGTGACGTTCCAGTGCCGTTGACGGGTAACGTCACAATGCCGTCGAGTGACGTTACAGTGCCGCTGTCGGGGGAGACCACGCCCAATGGAATCCCAGTGCCGTCGAGAGATACCACACCCGGTGGAGTCTCAGTGCCGTCGTCGTTGTCAGGGGATGCCACACCCAGTGAAATCCCACTATCACCTGCAGCGTTCATGGTAGAAATAGAGTCTCTAGCCGCGGGGTATTCACCATCACCTCCTGTATACCTAGTAGAGGGAAAACACTCTAGGCCCGGGGGCGCTGAACCAAGGGAGGACAGTGACACAGATTTTCTCAACCCATGGGCAGTTGTCGGGGGAAAACCACGGACACGGGAAGAGAAAAGAGCAATCAAGACAGGCTGGGCCATACCTCAAAGGCCCATCAGGAAATCACACCCTTCCGCAGAAGGAACGAACAGAGCGGTCAGGTCGGCGGACAACAGCCCGAAGAAGAGGGAACCAGCATTGAGGAGATGGAACTCTCTTGAGTTGGAGAAACCTACTACATGGCAACCTAGGACTCACGAGAAGAAGCAGAATCCGGGGAAAAGCCCAGAAGCAAGACCGGAGAAGACGGGTCACGAGGGATCACAGCAGCAGAGCCCAGGAAAGAGTCCAGAAGCTGGAAGCAGCTGGGGACCAAATCAAACAAGTCCAGAGAAGACCTGGGGCCCGAAGGAGCAAAAGAGCCCGGAAGCATACCGAAGACTCTTCCAGGAAAAGTACCGGCACCTCACGGACGGAAATGAAATCAAGCCAGTCCCCGGGAAGCTCGAAAGCCTCAGAAGAAGAATTGTGTCCCTAGTGACTTTCGATGAAAAACAGAAGGGGCTCACCGGATTGAGCAAGGAGAAAATGATAAGCTTGTTGGTGGAAACAAACATCCCAGCAACTTACATAGTGCGTAGAAGTTACGCAATGTGGGATGTCCTGCTACCCACAGAAGAAGACGCCATCAGAACATCGAAAAGCGACACAATATGGAAGGGGATCCGGTGTAAGCCAGAATACCTGGAAAAAAGACGAACAACGGTGACCATTCTGGGAGTCCCATGGTGTTTCGAAGAGGAGCAGGTCGGAGCCATCTTATCACAATATGGGGACGTGGAGGCAGTGACGGCAGCGCGAGGCCCCAAAAATATAATGACCGGAGATTATAAGCTCAAGATGAGGGTCAACAGAGCTGGCTTCAACACAATCCCCGCCCAACTGACATGGGAGAAATGGACAATGTCCATAATCGTCGAAGGCAGAAGGCCACACTGTTGGAGCTGTAGGATGCCGGGCCACATGGCGAAGTTCTGCCCGAAGAGGGATCCAGTGCCCCCACCGACAGCGGTGCCCCCGGTGAAAGTGACGGAGAAAGCAGTCACACCAACAGCGGAGACACCAAGGAGCTGGAGTACTGTGGCCAAGAAGGGAAAGCAGAAGACAGTGGCCCCGGAAAAGCCAAAAGACCAGAAACAAAAGGAAGAGAAGTCGGGAGTGAAACGAAAGTTGGCCCCCGAATCAGAAGAGGAAGAAGAAGAAAAGAAGACGGAAAAAAGAAGCCTGGCAGCCACAAACAAGAAGGTTAAGGAAGACCAGGAAGACGACGACGAAGAAGACCAAGAAAACCCTGCCCAACCGTCAGACCCCATGGATGAGCAGAATACCCCTCCCCCTACCACTACTACTCCTACTACCAACGAGGAGACCTCTGAAGCCCAAACTTCCGAAGACGTAGAAGCCGGGTCCCCAGAGGACATGGAAGCAGAAGAGAACAAAGAGACGATCAGCACCACCACCACCCCGGTAGCCCCGATCCGGACTGAACGAACACGGAAGAGGCCTTTCTTACCCGGGGAGAGGATATGCGAGGTGGACGTGAGCCAGGGACCGGTGGACCTCAGCGCAGGCCAGAAGAAACACGTCCAAAAGCTGGAAAAGCTCACCGAAGTGGACGGGAAGGAAGTGGAGAGGCCAACCAACTTCAGTGAAGCACCGATGCTCATCACGTTCCTAAGAAAGGAGAAGGGGGCCAGAGTAAAAGCATTATGGAGGATGGTTGCCGAAGCGAAACTGGCTTTTCCGGGGCTGAAGATTGTGGATGAGGAGCACCCGTCCTTAATGCAAATAGCAGTCAAGTGCGAAGGGAGGGTCCCCATTTATGTTCACCCATCCCTTTATAGAGCCTTGAAAATAACCTTTCCCTTAGACGTGGGGGGACTGGTCCGAGGAGGTCAGTTCACAACAGAGTTGCTAACTGGCAGCATCGGTCAGTCTTTCGGCGTTCTAACACCCGAGGACTTTAGACCCGTTTTTGAGGGATACTTCTAGTTAGGGAAATTATGGCAAACTTGAACCTAGCTAGTTTAAATGCGAGGGGCATGAGATCTCGAAGCAAGGCTGCTCGCGTGCTGAGGGATCTCATAGCCCTGGAGGTAGATATAGCTACAATTCAGGAGACCCACTTTGTTGGGCCCGGGGATTGCAGTGTGCTGGTGAACGACTTTGACGTTTATTCAGCATACGGCAATTCCTTTAGCCGTGGGGTTTCTGTGTTAGTGAGTCGCACCCTAGGTGCGGCGGTTACTGTAGTTCACGCGTGCGCTCATGGAAGGCTGGTCGTGGTCGATGTTGCCGTTAAAAGCAGTAAGTTCCGGATTTTGGCAGTTTACGCGCCCAATATCGCTGGGGAGAGGGTTTCCTTTTTTCGGCAGGTGGAGGTGTTCCTTTCGGCGGGTCCGGAGCGAGTAGTTTTAATGGGGGACTGGAATGCCATCCTGGACCCCAAGATAGATAAGGTCGGGGGGAATAGAGGGTCGGATCGGTGTGAAAGCAGCCTGTCTGACCTGATGGCCTCGTGCGATCTTGTCGACAGGTTCCGTCTGGATCACCCAGGGAGGGAGATGTGGACGTGGCAAAGTAGCGTGGCCGCCTGTCCAAGTACCTACTTGGACAGGATGTTAATTAGAAGAGGCGACATAGATTTCTTATCGTGTCCCACGTTCCACTGGTTAGGTCATTCGGACCATAAATTAGTAATGGCCCGTTTGAGATTAGGTAATAGGCCTAGGTTGGCTGGCTACTGGAAGTTGAACGCCTCCTTGTTGGAGATGAACGACTTTCGGGAACAGCTGACAACACTAATTCAGCGGGAGTTAGTGGGGGCGGTTACCGGAAGTAGCTGGTGGGTTAGACTTAAGGCTACCATTAGGCTCTTTTGTGTCCAATACAGCCAACGCCTCGCGTTAACTAGGGCACGGACCAAAAGGCAGCTAGAAGATAGATTGACCCGGGCGGTGGCTGGTGGGGATCCCCTAGAGATAAACATAGTTAAGGGGGACCTTCAGCGCTTGGCTAGCGAGCGTTACGAAGGGCAAGTAGTTAGGGCTAGGTTAAAAAGAGTCTCTAACGAAGCCGTGAACGTTGACGCTGTTGAGCGTAAGGCTGCCTTAAGACGTGGTTCGGACGGGTACATTCGGAAGGTGAAAAACCTGGAAGGACATACCCTCGTATCGACTCGAGAGATTTGCAATGGGTTTCGTCAACATTTGAAGGAACGCTTTACCCAACTACCCAGACTCCGCGGCCAGGAGTTTGGCAGCTATTTAGCCGGCTCGCCCCGCCTTACTGCGGACCGAGCAGCTAGCTGTGATGGGGTGGTTACAGAGCGTGAAGTCATTACTGCGTTGAAGCAGGTTGGCCAGAACAGATCTCCAGGGCTCGATGGTCTGCCCTACGAATTGTATTTGAGGCTGTCGCCCATGTTTGTTCCTCTTCTGACGGGTGTGTTTAACCACTGGTTTTCCCAGGGATCCATCCCTGGGCAGGTAACCAAAGGAGTGGTCACACTACTGAAGAAGAAAGAGCGGCATGGTGGGGAGGACTTAGATGATTACAGGCCCATCACTCTGCTAAACACAGAGTTGAAGATTTTGGCCCGCGTTCTTGCAAACCGACTGCAGGTTGTCATCGGTGATTTGGTCGAACCGGATCAGACTTGTTCTGTGAAGGGGAGAACGATTAAAGACAACTTGCACTTGGTGCGCACGATCATAGAGGGGTTAGAAGACGACACAGGAGCCGCGCTGATCAATTTAGATCAGTCCAAAGCTTTCGATAGGGTCGACCATGGTTTCTTGGAGTCTGTTTTGGAGACCGCCGGTTTTGGTCCGGACTTCCGCAAGTGGATTTCCGTTTTGTATCGTGACCCCACGGTAGCGGTACAAGTAAATGGTAGGTTGTCGGAGTCCTTTGGGGTCTCTCGGTCGGTGCGCCAGGGGTGTCCGCTGTCGCCTCTGCTTTATGTCCTGGCGTTGGAGCCCTTCCTTCGCAAGTTAAGGGACGAGACGACGAGACCAGTCCTACGCGGGATAGCTCTACCTGGCGGCCGATTTGCCAGGGTTTCCGCGTACGCCGATGACGTCACCGTTTATGTAGGGCGAAGGATCGATATTAAAGCGGTGATAGAGGCGGTCGATGAGTATGAACGTGTTACAGGGGCCATAGTCAACCGCAGCAAGTCCGTTGGCCTGCGATTGGGCACTTGGACCGGGGTAAACTCGCTTCCAGGTGAGTTCGGCTGGACAGATGGCCCGGTAAAGATTCTTGGAATCTGGTTCGGGCCTGGGCTCCAGCTGGACAAAAATTGGTCGGAGGTACAGACAAAGGTCGAATCGTCAGTGGGGACTTGGATTCGCAGGGGTTTGTCCCTGAAGGGTCGTGCGGAGGCGTGCCAAACTTACGTCTTTCCGTTGATCCTTTACCACTTGTCAGTACTTCCTCTGCCTGCGGACCGCTGTAAGGCTTTGGAGCGACTCCTTTTCAGACTCCTCTGGAAAGGGGGAAAGCCGTATGTCCGTAGACAGGTCTGTACACAGAAACTCAACGATGGAGGCTTGGGAATGCCTGACTTGTTAAGTCATAAGCACGCCGAAAGATTGGCGTTCCTAAGTCGGACACTGCTTGAGGAATTGCACTGGGTACCAGTTGTGGAGCACGCTTTCCCACAGCTCGTGCCCTCCCCTGCCGCCGAAGGTCGCAGAAGACCGGCGGGGGAACGGCGGTTCCTCTCCGAATGCCGAGCCGCCCTTAGGGCATTGCCGGGGTCCAGTGACCTTGCACGGCCTAGGAGGAGACTGTATCGGGATTTAGTAGTGGGGACCGCAAAAGATCCGCTGGTTGAGCGGCTGCACATGTCGAGGGAGGAGGTCCTCTCTCAGTGGAATTGGGCGCCAGCCAGTAGCTTTCTAAATAATTCAGAGTTTTCAATCACATGGAGGCTAGTCCGGAATGCGCTGCCACTTTTCGGCGTACTAGCCGGATTCTGCAGAGAGGATGAATACGTTCCTTTCTGCCCCCGCTGCGAGGAAGACGAAGATGAAACGAGGGAGCATGCCTTTTTTCTTTGCAGCGGAGTTCGGAGGCTCTGGGAGTACGTCGGAAGGGTAACGGCTCGCATCGACCCCGAGCGGTTGGTGCCACTTGATTTGGCGTACGTCGTCGACAACATGGATCCGCCGTTTACTGGGGAGAGACGATTGGTGTTTCTAGCGATCCTAGCAGTAGCTAGATTAGTAACGTGGATTTCACGTCTTGAGATTGTCCATGAGGAGCAATCTGTTTCGGATCGGGATCTGGTTGGTCGCTTTAAACATCAACTTAAAGTAAAGATCAGATGCGATTGGAAAAGATTGCACCGCATGGACTTTGATAGGAGATGGGTGCACAACACTAGTTTGTGCATCCGACGAGGCGCTAGGTTTAAGTTTGTTTTCCCACCCTAGTGGTATCTGTCAGGCGGTGCTAAGGTTCTACGGAACCCAGCCCCAAACAAAGTAACAGAGTAGGGATAGTTAGGTCCTAACCACCACGAGTGGAAAATTCTTTATTAGATACTAGACTAGGGCAAGTATGAAAGTTGATCCCGTCCCTGAATTTATTTTTATCGGCAATAGGAGAGCTTCCAAAAGATGCCCAGTCCACCCTTTGTTTTGTCCCCGGTCTGGTTGCCCCTATACGTACATTTATCTTGGAAGACGCCGTCCAGTCCTGATGTTACCCATCCCTATCTAATTTATTTTCAAATATCGTCCCTAGGTCCCCCACTCCCCACTAGGGAACGACCTGCTTGCTTTCGACCTTCGGGACCGAAAGACAGTAGGCGCTCCATATTTAGAAATAGGTTGGGGGGATCCATTACTAACCCGACCCCATAGGCATTTTGTTAATTTGTTTTTTCTTTTCTTTTTGGGTGTATCTTAGTTTGCCCCCCTCCCCATCATCTTATCCCTCATTTTTAGAAAAAATTTTATTTCCATAATCATATTTTCTTTTTTGTTTGTACATATGATTTTGTTTTGTTGAATAAAAACATTTATTTCTTTCAGTTAAAAACGCCAAAGCCATACGCTGGGGAGATTTTAAGTAGATAAACTCCATGGTAAGAATGATAATATAAAAAATAGTGTCTTAGCATAGGAATTTTAATAAAGTCTTCAAAGACCTAGCATAGTTTAGAATGACCCTCGACCCCCCTTTCCCCCTACTGGCTTCATGCCTAAGTGTCTCTGGACCCCAAATGAGGGCCTGGCAGTAGATAATGCCAGGTCCGGGGCAGAACACTAAATAAATGGCTTGGTTCTCATGCGAAGCTCCTTTAACTGTTCACGTTTTCTATTCTTTTTTCAGATTGTTCAGTGTCTGGAACCGACTTAAGCAGCCGGCAGGACTAGAGGTTACCCACGTACCCTTTTGTGGTGAAGGCCCTCTAGCTTCCAAATCGGCGGGTCGGGGAAGGGCACTGGGCCAACAAATCAAGAGGCAGGCCTCTGCCTCTAACACCATGGGGGACGCCCCTGGTGTTGTGCCGAGAAGGGGGGGTGTCACATCCGGTGACACCCCAGTGCCGAGAAGGGGGGGTGTCACATCCGGTGACACCCCAGTGCCGAGAAGGGGGGGTGTCACACCCGGTGACACCCCAGTGCCGAGAAGGGGGGGTGTCACACCCGGTGACACCCCAGTGCCGAGAAGGGGGGGTGTCACACCCGGTGACACCCCAGTGCCGAGAAGGGGGAGCGTCACATTCGGTGACGTTCCAGTGCCGTCGACGGGTAACGTCACAATGCCGTCGAGTGACGTTACAGTGCCGCTGTCGGGGGAGACCACGCCCAATGGAATCCCAGTGCCGTCGAGAGATACCACACCCGGTGGAGTCTCAGTGCCGTCGTCGTTGTCAGGGGATGCCACACCCAGTGAAATCCCACTATCACCTGCAGCGTTCATGGTAGAAATAGAGTCTCTAGCCGCGGGGTATTCACCATCACCTCCTGTATACCTAGTAGAGGGAAAAGACTCTAGGCCCGGGGGCGCTGAACCAAGGGAAGACAGCGACACAGATTTTCTCAACCCATGGGCAGTTGTCGGGGGAAAACCACGGACACGGGAAGAGAAAAGAGCAATCAAGACAGGCTGGGCCATACCTCAAAGGCCCATCAGGAAGTCGCGCCCTTCCGCAGAAGGAACGAACAGAGCGGTCAGGTCGGCGGACAACAGCCCGAAGAAGAGGGAACCAGCATTGAGGAGATGGAACTCTCTTGAGTTAGAGAAACCAACTACATGGCAACCTATGACTCACGAGAAGAAGCAGAATCCGGGGAAAAGCCCAGAAGCAAGACCGGAGAAGACGGGCCCAGGAAAAAGTCCGGAAGAAGGAAGCAGCTGGGGACCAAATCAAACAAGTCCAGAGAAGACCTGGGGCCCGAAGGAGCAAAAGAGCCCGGAAGCATACCGAAGACTCTTCCAGGAAAAGTACCGGCACCTCACGGACGGAAATGAAATCAAGCCAGTCCCAGGGAAGCTCGAAAGCCTCAGAAGAAGAATTGTGTCCCTAGTGACTTTCGATGAAAAACAAAAGGGGCTCACCGGATTGAGCAAGGAGAAAATGATAAGCTTGTTGGTGGAAACAAACATCCCAGCAACTTACATAGTGCGTAGAAGTTACGCAATGTGGGATGTCCTGCTACCCACAGAAGAAGACGCCATCAGAACATCGAAAAGCGACACAATATGGAAGGGGATCCGGTGTAAGCCAGAATACCTGGAAAAAAGACGAACAACGGTGACCATTCTGGGAGTCCCATGGTGTTTCGAAGAGGAGCAGGTCGGAGCCATCTTATCACAATATGGGGACGTGGAGGCAGTGACGGCAGCACGGGGCCCCAAAAATATAATGACCGGAGATTATAAGCTCAAGATGAGGGTCAACAGAGCTGGCTTCAACACAATCCCCGCCCAACTGACATGGGAGAAATGGACAATGTCCATAATCGTCGAAGGCAGAAGGCCACACTGTTGGAGCTGTAGGATGCCGGGCCACATGGCGAAGTTCTGCCCGAAGAGGGATCCAGTGCCCCCACCGACAGCGGTGCCCCCGGTGAAAGTGACGGAGAAAGCAGTCACACCAACAGCGGAGACACCAAGGAGCTGGAGTACTGTGGCCAAGAAGGGAAAGCAGAAGACAGTGGCCCCGGAAAAGCCAAAAGACCAGAAACAAAAGGAAGAGAAGTCGGGAGTGAAACGAAAGTTGGCCCCCGAATCAGAAGAGGAAGAAGAAGAAAAGAAGACGGAAAAAAGAAGCCTGGCAGCCACAAACAAGAAGGTTAAGGAAGACCAGGAAGACGACGACGAAGAAGACCAAGAAAACCCTGCCCAACCGTCAGACCCCATGGATGAGCAGAATACCCCTCCCCCTACCACTACTACTCCTACTACCAACGAGGAGACCTCTGAAGCCCAAACTTCCGAAGACGTAGAAGCCGGGTCCCCAGAGGACATGGAAGCAGAAGAGAACAAAGAGACGATCAGCACCACCACCACCCCGGTAGCCCCGATCCGGACTGAACGAACACGGAAGAGGCCTTTCTTACCCGGGGAGAGGATATGCGAGGTGGATGTGAGCCAGGGACCGGTGGACCTCAGCGCAGGCCAGAAGAAGCACGTCCAAAAGCTGGAAAAGCTCACCGAAGTGGACGGGAAGGAAGTGGAGAGGCCAACCAACTTCAGTGAAGCACCGATGCTCATCACGTTCCTGAGAAAGGAGAAGGGGGCCAGAGTAAAAGCATTATGGAGGATGGTTGCCGAAGCGAAACTGGCTTTTCCGGGGCTGAAGATTGTGGATGAGGAGCACCCGTCCTTAATGCAAATAGCAGTCAAGTGCGAAGGGAGGGTCCCCATTTATGTTCACCCATCCCTTTATAGAGCCTTGAAAATAACCTTTCCCTTAGACGTGGGGGGACTGGTCCGAGGAGGTCAGTTCACAACAGAGTTGCTAACTGGCAGCATCGGTCAGTCTTTCGGCGTTCTAACACCCGAGGACTTTAGACCCGTTTTTGAGGGATACTTCTAGTTAAGGAAATTATGGCAAACTTGAACCTAGCTAGTTTAAATGCGAGGGGCATGAGATCTCGAAGCAAGGCTGCTCGCGTGCTGAGGGATCTCATAGCCCTGGAGGTAGATATAGCTACAATTCAGGAGACCCACTTTGTTGGGCCCGGGGATTGCAGTGTGCTGGTGAACGACTTTGACGTTTATTCAGCATACGGCAATTCCTTTAGCCGTGGGGTTTCTGTGTTAGTGAGTCGCACCCTAGGTGCGGCGGTTACTGTAGTTCACGCGTGCGCTCATGGAAGGCTGGTCGTGGTCGATGTTGCCGTTAAAAGCAGTAAGTTCCGGATTTTGGCAGTTTACGCGCCCAATATCGCTGGGGAGAGGGTTTCCTTTTTTCGGCAGGTGGAGGTGTTCCTTTCGGCGGGTCCGGAGCGAGTAGTTTTAATGGGGGACTGGAATGCCATCCTGGACCCCAAGATAGATAAGGTCGGGGGGAATAGAGGGTCGGATCGGTGTGAAAGCAGCCTGTCTGACCTGATGGCCTCGTGCGATCTTGTCGACAGGTTCCGTCTGGATCACCCAGGGAGGGAGATGTGGACGTGGCAAAGTAGCGTGGCCGCCTGTCCAAGTACCTACTTGGACAGGATGTTAATTAGAAGAGGCGACATAGATTTCTTATCGTGTCCCACGTTCCACTGGTTAGGTCATTCGGACCATAAATTAGTAATGGCCCGTTTGAGATTAGGTAATAGGCCTAGGTTGGCTGGCTACTGGAAGTTGAACGCCTCCTTGTTGGAGATGAACGACTTTCGGGAACAGCTGACAACACTAATTCAGCGGGAGTTAGTGGGGGCGGTTACCGGGAGTAGCTGGTGGGTTAGACTTAAGGCTACCATTAGGCTCTTTTGTGTCCAATACAGCCAACGCCTCGCGTTAACTAGGGCACGGACCAAAAGGCAGCTAGAAGATAGATTGACCCGGGCGGTGGCTGGTGGGGATCCCCTAGAGATAAACATAGTTAAGGGGGACCTTCAGCGCTTGGCTAGCGAGCGTTACGAAGGGCAAGTAGTTAGGGCTAGGTTAAAAAGAGTCTCTAACGAAGCCGTGAACGTTGACGCTGTTGAGCGTAAGGCTGCCTTAAGACGTGGTTCGGACGGGTACATTCGGAAGGTGAAAAACCTGGAAGGACATACCCTCGTATCGACTCGAGAGATTTGCAATGGGTTTCGTCAACATTTGAAGGAACGCTTTACCCAACTACCCAGACTCCGCGGCCAGGAGTTTGGCAGCTATTTAGCCGGCTCGCCCCGCCTTACTGCGGACCGAGCAGCTAGCTGTGATGGGGTGGTTACAGAGCGTGAAGTCATTACTGCGTTGAAGCAGGTTGGCCAGAACAGATCTCCAGGGCTCGATGGTCTGCCCTACGAATTGTATTTGAGGCTGTCGCCCATGTTTGTTCCTCTTCTGACGGGTGTGTTTAACCACTGGTTTTCCCAGGGATCCATCCCTGGGCAGGTAACCAAAGGAGTGGTCACACTACTGAAGAAGAAAGAGCGGCATGGTGGGGAGGACTTAGATGATTACAGGCCCATCACTCTGCTAAACACAGAGTTGAAGATTTTGGCCCGCGTTCTTGCAAACCGACTGCAGGTTGTCATCGGTGATTTGGTCGAACCGGATCAGACTTGTTCTGTGAAGGGGAGAACGATTAAAGACAACTTGCACTTGGTGCGCACGATCATAGAGGGGTTAGAAGACGACACAGGAGCCGCGCTGATCAATTTAGATCAGTCCAAAGCTTTCGATAGGGTCGACCATGGTTTCTTGGAGTCTGTTTTGGAGACCGCCGGTTTTGGTCCGGACTTCCGCAAGTGGATTTCCGTTTTGTATCGTGACCCCACGGTAGCGGTACAAGTAAATGGTAGGTTGTCGGAGTCCTTTGGGGTCTCTCGGTCGGTGCGCCAGGGGTGTCCGCTGTCGCCTCTGCTTTATGTCCTGGCGTTGGAGCCCTTCCTTCGCAAGTTAAGGGACGAGACGACGAGACCAGTCCTACGCGGGATAGCTCTACCTGGCGGCCGATTTGCCAGGGTTTCCGCGTACGCCGATGACGTCACCGTTTATGTAGGGCGAAGGATCGATATTAAAGCGGTGATAGAGGCGGTCGATGAGTATGAACGTGTTACAGGGGCCATAGTCAACCGCAGCAAGTCCGTTGGCCTGCGGTTGGGCACTTGGACCGGGGTAAACTCGCTTCCAGGTGAGTTCGGCTGGACAGATGGCCCGGTAAAGATTCTTGGAATCTGGTTCGGGCCTGGGCTCCAGCTGGACAAAAATTGGTCGGAGGTACAGACAAAGGTCGAATCGTCAGTGGGGACTTGGATTCGCAGGGGTTTGTCCCTGAAGGGTCGTGCGGAGGCGTGCCAAACTTACGTCTTTCCGTTGATCCTTTACCACTTGTCAGTACTTCCCCTGCCTGCGGACCGCTGTAAGGCTTTGGAGCGACTCCTTTTCAGACTCCTCTGGAAAGGGGGAAAGCCGTATGTCCGTAGACAGGTCTGTACACAGAAACTCAGCGATGGAGGCTTGGGAATGCCTGACTTGTTAAGTCATAAGCACGCCGAAAGATTGGCGTTCCTAAGTCGGACACTGCTTGAGGAATTGCACTGGGTACCAGTTGTGGAGCACGCTTTCCCACAGCTCATACCCTCCCCTGCCGCCGAAGGTCGCAGAAGACCGGCGGGGGAACGGCGGTTCCTCTCCGAATGCCGAGCCGCCCTTAGGGCATTGCCGGGGTCCAGTGACATTGCACGGCCTAGGAGGAGACTGTATCGGGATTTAGTAGTGGGGACCGCAAAAGATCCGCTGGTTGAGCGGCTGCACATGTCGAGGGAGGAGGTCCTCTCTCAGTGGAATTGGGCGCCAGCCAGTAGCTTTCTAAATAATTCAGAGTTTTCAATCACATGGAGGCTAGTCCGGAATGCGCTGCCACTTTTCGGCGTACTAGCCAGAGACTGCAGAGAGGATGAATACGTTCCTTTCTGCCCCCGCTGCGAGGAAGACGAAGATGAAACGAGGGAGCATGCCTTTTTTCTTTGCAGCGGAGTTCGGAGGCTCTGGGAGTACGTCGGAAGGGTAACGGCTCGCATCGACCCCGAGCGGTTGGTGCCACTTGATTTGGCGTACGTCGTCGACAACATGGATCCGCCGTTTACTGGGGAGAGACGATTGGTGTTTCTAGCGATCCTAGCAGTAGCTAGATTAGTAACGTGGATTTCACGTCTTGAAATTGTCCATGAGGAGCAATCTGTTTCGGATCGGGATCTGGTTGGTCGCTTTAAACATCAACTTAAAGTAAAGATCAGATGCGATTGGAAAAGATTGCACCGCATGGACTTTGATAGGAGATGGGTGCACAACACTAGTTTGTGCATCCGACGAGGCGCTAGGTTTAAGTTTGTTTTCCCACCCTAGTGGTATCTGTCAGGCGGTGCTAAGGTTCTACGGAACCCAGCCCCAAACAAAGTAACAGAGTAGGGATAGTTAGGTCCTAACCACCACGAGTGGAAAAATTCTTTATTAGATACTAGACTAGGGCAAGTATGAAAGTTGATCCCGTCCCTGAATTTATTTTTATCGGCAATAGGAGAGCTTCCAAAAGATGCCCAGTCCACCCTTTGTTTTGTCCCCGGTCTGTTGCCCCTATACGTACATTTATCTTGGAAGACGCCGTCCAGTCCTTATGTTACCCATCCCTATCTAATTTATTTTCAAATATCGTCCCTAGGTCCCCCACTCCCCACTAGGGAACGACCTGCTTGCTTTCGACCCTCGGGACCGAAAGACAGTAGGCGCTCCATATTTAGAAATAGGTTGGGGGGATCCATTACTAACCCGACCCCATAGGCATTTTGTTAATTTGTTTTTGCTTTTCTTTTTGGGTGTATCTTAGTTTGCCCCCCTCCCCATCATCTCATCCCTCATTTTTAGAAAAAATTTTATTTCCAAAATCATCTTTTCTTTTTGTTTGTACATATGATTTTGTTTTGTTGAATAAAAACATTTATTTCTTTCAGTTAAAAACGCCAACGCCATACGCTGGGGAGATTTTAAGTAGATAAACTCCATGGTAAGAATGATAATATAAAAAAAAAAAAATAGTGTCTTAGCATAGGAATTTTAATAAAGTCTTCAAAGACCTAGCATAGTTTAGAATGACCCTCGACCCCCCCTTTCCCCCTACTGGCTTCATGCCTAAGTGTCTCTGGACCCCAAATGAGGGCCTGGCAGTAGATAATGCCAGGTCCGGGGCAGAACACTAAATAAATGGCTTGGTTCTCATGCGAAGCTCCTTTAACTGTTCACGTTTTCTATTCTTTTTTCAGATTGTTCAGTGTCTGGAACCGACTTAAGCAGCCGGCAGGACTAGAGGTTACCCACGTACCCTTTTGTGGTGAAGGCCCTCTAGCTTCCAAATCGGCGGGTCGGGGAAGGGCACTGGGCCAACAAATCAAGAGGCAGGCCTCTGCCTCTAACACCATGGGGGACGCCCCTGGTGTTGTGCCGAGAAGGGGGGGTGTCACATCCGGTGACACCCCAGTGCCGAGAAGGGGGGGTGTCACACCCGGTGACACCCCAGTGCCGAGAAGGGGGGGTGTCACACCCGGTGACACCCCAGTGCCGAGAAGGGGGGGGGGTCACACCCGGTGACACCCCAGCGCCGAGAAGGGGGGGTGTCACACCCGGTGACACCCCAGTGCCGAGAAGGGGGGGTGTCACACCCGGTGACACCCCAGTGCCGAGAAGGGGGGGTGTCACACCCGGTGACACCCCAGTGCCGAGAAGGGGGGGTGTCACACCCGGTGACACCCCAGTGCCGAGAAGGGGGAGCGTCACATTCGGTGACGTTCCAGTGCCGTTGACGGGTAACGTCACAATGCCGTCGAGTGACGTTACAGTGCCGCTGTCGGGGGAGACCACGCCCAATGGAATCCCAGTGCCGTCGAGAGATACCACACCCGGTGGAGTCTCAGTGCCGTCGTCGTTGTCAGGGGATGCCACACCCAGTGAAATCCCACTATCACCTGCAGCGTTCATGGTAGAAATAGAGTCTCTAGCCGCGGGGTATTCACCATCACCTCCTGTATACCTAGTAGAGGGAAAACACTCTAGGCCCGGGGGCGCTGAACCAAGGGAGGACAGCGACACAGATTTTCTCAACCCATGGGCAGTTGTCGGGGGAAAACCACGGACACGGGAAGAGAAAAGAGCAATCAAGACAGGCTGGGCCATACCTCAAAGGCCCATCAGGAAACCACACCCTTCCGCAGAAGGAACGAACAGAGCGGTCAGGTCGGCGGACAACAGCCCGAAGAAGAGGGAACCAGCATTGAGGAGATGGAACTCTCTTGAGTTTGAGAAACCT
Source organism: Euprymna scolopes (assembly GCF_053919585.1). Taxonomy (NCBI): domain Eukaryota; kingdom Metazoa; phylum Mollusca; class Cephalopoda; order Sepiida; family Sepiolidae; genus Euprymna; species Euprymna scolopes. The sequence continues at coordinate 47,924,987 of NC_136515.1, read as the reverse complement.
ACTGCACGGCAACCCATGACTCACGAGAAGAAGCAGAATCCGGGAAAAAGCCCAGAAGCAAGACCGGAGAAGACGGGTCACGAGGGATCACAGCAGCAGAGCCCAGGAAAAAGTCCAGAAGCTGGAAGCAGCTGGGGACCAAATCAAACAAGTCCAGAGAAGACCTGGGGCCCGAAGGAGCAAAAGAGCCCGGAAGCATACCGAAGACTCTTCCAGGAAAAGTACCGGCACCTCACGGACGGAAATGAAATCAAGCCAGTCCCAGGGAAGCTCGAAAGCCTCAGAAGAAGAATTGTGTCCCTAGTGACTTTCGATGAAAAACAAAAGGGGCTCACCGGATTGAGCAAGGAGAAAATGATAAGCTTGTTGGTGGAAACAAACATCCCAGCAACTTACATAGTGCGTAGAAGTTACGCAATGTGGGATGTCCTGCTACCCACAGAAGAAGACGCCATCAGAACATCGAAAAGCGACACAATATGGAAGGGGATCCGGTGTAAGCCAGAATACCTGGAAAAAAGACGAACAACGGTGACCATTCTGGGAGTCCCATGGTGTTTCGAAGAGGAGCAGGTCGGAGCCATCTTATCACAATATGGGGACGTGGAGGCAGTGACGGCAGCGCGAGGCCCCAAAAATATAATGACCGGAGATTATAAGCTCAAGATGAGGGTCAACAGAGCTGGCTTCAACACAATCCCCGCCCAACTGACATGGGAGAAATGGACAATGTCCATAATCGTCGAAGGCAGAAGGCCACACTGTTGGAGCTGTAGGATGCCGGGCCACATGGCGAAGTTCTGCCCGAAGAGGGATCCAGTGCCCCCACCGACAGCGGTGCCCCCGGTGAAAGTGACGGAGAAAGCAGTCACACCAACAGCGGAGACACCAAGGAGCTGGAGTACTGTGGCCAAGAAGGGAAAGCAGAAGACAGTGGCCCCGGAACAGCCAAAAGACCAGAAACAAAAGGAAGAGAAGTCGGGAGTGAAACGAAAGTTGGCCCCCGAATCAGAAGAGGAAGAAGAAGAAAAGAAGACGGAAAAAAGAAGCCTGGCAGCCACAAACAAGAAGGTTAAGGAAGACCAGGAAGACGACGACGAAGAAGACCAAGAAAACCCTGCCCAACCGTCAGACCCCATGGATGAGCAGAATACCCCTCCCCCTACCACTACTACTCCTACTACCAACGAGGAGACCTCTGAAGCCCAAACTTCCGAAGACGTAGAAGCCGGGTCCCCAGAGGACATGGAAGCAGAAGAGAACAAAGAGACGATCAGCACCACCACCACCCCGGTAGCCCCGATCCGGACTGAACGAACACGGAAGAGGCCTTTCTTACCCGGGGAGAGGATATGCGAGGTGGACGTGAGCCAGGGACCGGTGGACCTCAGCGCAGGCCAGAAGAAACACGTCCAAAAGCTGGAAAAGCTCACCGAAGTGGACGGGAAGGAAGTGGAGAGGCCAACCAACTTCAGTGAAGCACCGATGCTCATCACGTTCCTAAGAAAGGAGAAGGGGGCCAGAGTAAAAGCATTATGGAGGATGGTTGCCGAAGCGAAACTGGCTTTTCCGGGGCTGAAGATTGTGGATGAGGAGCACCCGTCCTTAATGCAAATAGCAGTCAAGTGCGAAGGGAGGGTCCCCATTTATGTTCACCCATCCCTTTATAGAGCCTTGAAAATAACCTTTCCCTTAGACGTGGGGGGACTGGTCCGAGGAGGTCAGTTCACAACAGAGTTGCTAACTGGCAGCATCGGTCAGTCTTTCGGCGTTCTAACACCCGAGGACTTTAGACCCGTTTTTGAGGGATACTTCTAGTTAGGGAAATTATGGCAAACTTGAACCTAGCTAGTTTAAATGCGAGGGGCATGAGATCTCGAAGCAAGGCTGCTCGCGTGCTGAGGGATCTCATAGCCCTGGAGGTAGATATAGCTACAATTCAGGAGACCCACTTTGTTGGGCCCGGGGATTGCAGTGTGCTGGTGAACGACTTTGACGTTTATTCAGCATACGGCAATTCCTTTAGCCGTGGGGTTTCTGTGTTAGTGAGTCGCACCCTAGGTGCGGCGGTTACTGTAGTTCACGCGTGCGCTCATGGAAGGCTGGTCGTGGTCGATGTTGCCGTTAAAAGCAGTAAGTTCCGGATTTTGGCAGTTTACGCGCCCAATATCGCTGGGGAGAGGGTTTCCTTTTTTCGGCAGGTGGAGGTGTTCCTTTCGGCGGGTCCGGAGCGAGTAGTTTTAATGGGGGACTGGAATGCCATCCTGGACCCCAAGATAGATAAGGTCGGGGGGAATAGAGGGTCGGATCGGTGTGAAAGCAGCCTGTCTGACCTGATGGCCTCGTGCGATCTTGTCGACAGGTTCCGTCTGGATCACCCAGGGAGGGAGATGTGGACGTGGCAAAGTAGCGTGGCCGCCTGTCCAAGTACCTACTTGGACAGGATGTTAATTAGAAGAGGCGACATAGATTTCTTATCGTGTCCCACGTTCCACTGGTTAGGTCATTCGGACCATAAATTAGTAATGGCCCGTTTGAGATTAGGTAATAGGCCTAGGTTGGCTGGCTACTGGAAGTTGAACGCCTCCTTGTTGGAGATGAACGACTTTCGGGAACAGCTGACAACACTAATTCAGCGGGAGTTAGTGGGGGCGGTTACCGGGAGTAGCTGGTGGGTTAGACTTAAGGCTACCATTAGGCTCTTTTGTGTCCAATACAGCCAACGCCTCGCGTTAACTAGGGCACGGACCAAAAGGCAGCTAGAAGATAGATTGACCCGGGCGGTGGCTGGTGGGGATCCCCTAGAGATAAACATAGTTAAGGGGGACCTTCAGCGCTTGGCTAGCGAGCGTTACGAAGGGCAAGTAGTTAGGGCTAGGTTAAAAAGAGTCTCTAACGAAGCCGTGAACGTTGACGCTGTTGAGCGTAAGGCTGCCTTAAGACGTGGTTCGGACGGGTACATTCGGAAGGTGAAAAACCTGGAAGGACATACCCTCGTATCGACTCGAGAGATTTGCAATGGGTTTCGTCAGCATTTGAAGGAACGCTTTACCCAACTACCCAGACTCCGCGGCCAGGAGTTTGGCAGCTATTTAGCCGGCTCGCCCCGCCTTACTGCGGACCGAGCAGCTAGCTGTGATGGGGTGGTTACAGAGCGTGAAGTCATTACTGCGTTGAAGCAGGTTGGCCAGAACAGATCTCCAGGGCTCGATGGTCTGCCCTACGAATTGTATTTGAGGCTGTCGCCCATGTTTGTTCCTCTTCTGACGGGTGTGTTTAACCACTGGTTTTCCCAGGGATCCATCCCTGGGCAGGTAACCAAAGGAGTGGTCACACTACTGAAGAAGAAAGAGCGGCATGGTGGGGAAGACTTAGATGATTACAGGCCCATCACTCTGCTAAACACAGAGTTGAAGATTTTGGCCCGCGTTCTTGCAAACCGACTGCAGGTTGTCATCGGTGATTTGGTCGAACCGGATCAGACTTGTTCTGTGAAGGGGAGAACGATTAAAGACAACTTGCACTTGGTGCGCACGATCATAGAGGGGTTAGAAGACGACACAGGAGCCGCGCTGATCAATTTAGATCAGTCCAAAGCTTTCGATAGGGTCGACCATGGTTTCTTGGAGTCTGTTTTGGAGACCGCCGGTTTTGGTCCGGACTTCCGCAAGTGGATTTCCGTTTTGTATCGTGACCCCACGGTAGCGGTACAAGTAAATGGTAGGTTGTCGGAGTCCTTTGGGGTCTCTCGGTCGGTGCGCCAGGGGTGTCCGCTGTCGCCTCTGCTTTATGTCCTGGCGTTGGAGCCCTTCCTTCGCAAGTTAAGGGACGAGACGACGAGACCAGTCCTACGCGGGATAGCTCTACCTGGCGGCCGATTTGCCAGGGTTTCCGCGTACGCCGATGACGTCACCGTTTATGTAGGGCGAAGGATCGATATTAAAGCGGTGATAGAGGCGGTCGATGAGTATGAACGTGTTACAGGGGCCATAGTCAACCGCAGCAAGTCCGTTGGCCTGCGGTTGGGCACTTGGACCGGGGTAAACTCGCTTCCAGGTGAGTTCGGCTGGACAGATGGCCCGGTAAAGATTCTTGGAATCTGGTTCGGGCCTGGGCTCCAGCTGGACAAAAATTGGTCGGAGGTACAGACAAAGGTCGAATCGTCAGTGGGGACTTGGATTCGCAGGGGTTTGTCCCTGAAGGGTCGTGCGGAGGCGTGCCAAACTTACGTCTTTCCGTTGATCCTTTACCACTTGTCAGTACTTCCTCTGCCTACGGACCGCTGTAAGGCTTTGGAGCGACTCCTTTTCAGACTCCTCTGGAAAGGGGGAAAGCCGTATGTCCGTAGACAGGTCTGTACACAGAAACTCAGCGATGGAGGCTTGGGAATGCCTGACTTGTTAAGTCATAAGCACGCCGAAAGATTGGCGTTCCTAAGTCGGACACTGCTTGAGGAATTGCACTGGGTACCAGTTGTGGAGCACGCTTTCCCACAGCTCATACCCTCCCCTGCCGCCGAAGGTCGCAGAAGACCGGCGGGGGAACGGCGGTTCCTCTCCGAATGCCGAGCCGCCCTTAGGGCATTGCCGGGGTCCAGTGACCTTGCACGGCCTAGGAGGAGACTGTATCGGGATTTAGTAGTGGGGACCGCAAAAGATCCGCTGGTTGAGCGGCTGCGCATGTCGAGGGGGGAGGTCCTCTCTCAGTGGAATTGGGCGCCAGCCAGTAGCTTTCTAAATAATTCAGAGTTTTCAATCACATGGAGGCTAGTCCGGAATGCGCTGCCACTTTTCGGCGTACTAGCCAGAGACTGCAGAGAGGATGAATACGTTCCTTTCTGCCCCCGCTGCGAGGAAGACGAAGATGAAACGAGGGAGCATGCCTTTTTTCTTTGCAGCGGAGTTCGGAGGCTCTGGGAGTACGTCGGAAGGGTAACGGCTCGCATCGACCCCGAGCGGTTGGTGCCACTTGATTTGGCGTACGTCGTCGACAACATGGATCCGCCGTTTACTGGGGAGAGACGATTGGTGTTTCTAGCGATCCTAGCAGTAGCTAGATTAGTAACGTGGATTTCACGTCTTGAAATTGTCCATGAGGAGCAATCTGTTTCGGATCGGGATCTGGTTGGTCGCTTTAAACATCAACTTAAAGTAAAGATCAGATGCGATTGGAAGAGATTGCACCGCATGGACTTTGATAGGAGATGGGTGCACAACACTAGTTTGTGCATCCGACGAGGCGCTAGGTTTAAGTTTGTTTTCCCACCCTAGTGGTATCTGTCAGGCGGTGCTAAGGTTCTACGGAACCCAGCCCCAAACAAAGTAACAGAGTAGGGATAGTTAGGTCCTAACCACCACGAGTGGAAAAATTCTTTATTAGATACTAGACTAGGGCAAGTATGAAAGTTGATCCCGTCCCTGAATTTATTTTTATCGGCAATAGGAGAGCTTCCAAAAGATGCCCAGTCCACCCTTTGTTTTGTCCCCGGTCTGTTGCCCCTATACGTACATTTATCTTGGAAGACGCCGTCCAGTCCTTATGTTACCCATCCCTATCTAATTTATTTTCAAATATCGTCCCTAGGTCCCCCACTCCCCACTAGGGAACGACCTGCTTGCTTTCGACCCTCGGGACCGAAAGACAGTAGGCGCTCCATATTTAGAAATAGGTTGGGGGGATCCATTACTAACCCGACCCCATAGGCATTTTGTTAATTTGTTTTTGCTTTTCTTTTTGGGTGTATCTTAGTTTGCCCCCCTCCCCATCATCTCATCCCTCATTTTTAGAAAAAATTTTATTTCCAAAATCATCTTTTCTTTTTGTTTGTACATATGATTTTGTTTTGTTGAATAAAAACATTTATTTCTTTCAGTTAAAAACGCCAACGCCATACGCTGGGGAGATTTTAAGTAGATAAACTCCATGGTAAGAATGATAATATAAAAAAATAGTGTCTTAGCATAGGAATTTTAATAAAGTCTTCAAAGACCTAGCATAGTTTAGAATGACCCTCGACCCCCCTTTCCCCCTACTGGCTTCATGCCTAAGTGTCTCTGGACCCCAAATGAGGGCCTGGCAGTAGATAATGCCAGGTCCGGGGCAGAACACTAAATAAATGGCTTGGTTCTCATGCAAAGCTCGTACTAATTTTGACGTTTTCTATTCTTTTTCAGATTGTTCAGTGTCTGGAACCGACTTAAGCAGCCGGCAGGACTAGAGGTTACCCACGTACCCTTTTGTGGTGAAGGCCCTCTAGCTTCCAAATCGGCGGGTCGGGGAAGGGCACTGGGCCAACAAAGTAGATGGAGCAGGCCTCTGCTCCTGCCACCTTGGGGGACGCCCCAGGTGTAGGTGCCGTGAAGGGTTTGGGGGGTGCCGTCCCGAAAGGCACCCCCTTGTCGAGGTCGAGAAGGGTCTCGGGGGTCGCCACCCCCAGTTCGGAAGGGTCGAGTGCCGGTGCGGTTCCGGGGGTCGCCACCCCCAACTCAGAAGGGTCGTTTTCGGGTGCGTCGCGGTCGCTTTCCACCCCAATAGCGTCTGGCAGGGTTGCAGACGCCGTGCAGGGCACCCCCAGTGCAGGTGCGCCCGGTTGGGTGTCGGGCACGGGGATGACCTCCCAGGAGGACATCCCTAGATCAGTAAATTCAGGATGGCCGTGGATCATGCCTGATACGGAAACAGCAACGTCCAGGGAGGAGGAGATCGAGGCCTGGAAAAGATTTGTTGAAACCCGAGGTGCATCGTGGAAAGGAAAGAGAAGGAGGCGTCCCGCAAGGCGTTGGGGCAAGGAAACGCCAATGGTTTCGCAGTCGGCTAGGAGTAGCCCCAGAAAGTCGTCAGAAGATAGCCTGAGGAGAACGAGGTCCATGGACGTGTTTGTAGTGGATGGGTGCTCCCCGGGTGTGGGGGGATCGAAGATGGTGGAGTCGGAAAAGAAAGAGGAGTGGCCAGCTCTCTCATTTACGGATTCCCGATACCAGCAGCACAGAAAACCCCAGCACAGAGGACCCCAGCAGCAGCGGTAACAGTGGAGGCAACAGCCAGTGAGACCAAAGAGAGTTGGGGGCCGAAGCAATCAGCACCAGCGAAGTCCCCAGAGTACTATAGAAGGCTTTTTGAGGACAAATATAAGAACCTGACAAAAGGGAACCAGATAGAGGTGGTTCCAGAGACACTGATGAAGATAAGGGAGAGATCAGTGTCCCTGCTGACTCTGAATGCCACCGGAAAGGGCCTTCTGGGAGTACCGAAAGACCGCATGATGGAGCTGCTGGGGGAACTGAGGATCCCCGCTCAGTACGCCGTTAGACGCTTTAACGCCATGTGGGAGGTCCTCTTGCCAACAAAGGACGATGCAGAGAAGCTGGCAAGAGGGGATCTCACATGGAAAAACATCAAGGTACGGCCAGAGTACCTTTCAAAGAGGAGGACGCTGGTCACAATTACAGGGGTGCCGTGCTTTCTGGAGGAGGAGCAGCTGGGGGCAATCATGTCCCAATATGGAGAAGTCGAAGGCATCGAGGCGGTAAAGGGCCCCCGGAATATAATGTCGGGAGACTATAAGATCAAAATGAGGCTGTCCCGCAAGGAATTCCACGGGATCCCGGCCCAATTCACCTGCGAAGGCTGGTCACTCGCCGTCATTGTGGAGGGCAGAAGACCCCAGTGTTGGCAATGCCAAAAAACAGGCCACGTAGCGAGGTTCTGTCCTCAAAGACAAGCCGGAATAGCCGAGACGGGCAAATCGGCGGAGAAAAACCCCCCAACAGAGTCAAGGAAGGAGGAAGCAGCCCCAGCAAAAGAAAAGTGGAGCACAGTGGCGGCCAAAAAGGGGGCAAAGAAACAAGAGCCGGCTCCACAAACTACAAGAACAGTGGCAACAGCTACAAAAAGAAAGGCGAGAGGAAGCTCCTCGGGCTCAGACAGCGAAGGGGCCGAGGACAAACAGAGGGAGAAGAGAGAGAAGAAAGACGACAAGCAAGACCAGATTACTGAGCTTCAGCCGCAAAGCCCCCAGGAAGAAGATCAGCAAACCCCTCCCCTATTCACCACTCCTAACGAGGAAACGGAGCAAATGGAAGCTCCAGTAGAAGAAGTTGTCCAAGAAGCCCAAGAGGAAGAAGCAAAGGAGAAAAGGCTGGAACAAAAGTCGGCAGCCCCGAGGGAGGGGAAAACCAGGAAGCACCCTTTCCTTCCCGGGGAACAATTATGCAACGCCGACTTAAGTAACGCGGTCTCGGATTTAAATGGGAGACAGAGGCGATACTTAACGGAACTGGAAAGTCTCCGGAAAGTGGACGGAAAAGAGGTGACAGACCCTAGGAACTTCCAGGATGCTCCGTCTATTATCACTTTCGTCCGGGTGAATAGGGGAGGAAGAGCGAAGGCGCTATGGCGCATGATAGAAGCAGCCAAGTCGGCCTTCGGGGGCCTCAAAATCGTGGACGGGGAGCACCCATCACTTGGAAAAATAACAACACAATGTGAAGGGAGGGTCCCGCTTTATGTTCACCCCTCCCTTTATAGGGCTCTGAAAATGACGTTCCCCTTGGACGTGGGGGGCCTGGCTCGAGACGGACGGCTTACGTCCGACCTGCTCACGGGCAGTCTTGGTCAGGCCTTCGACGTCCTCACTCCCGAGGACTTTAGACCCTTAGTTGAGGAATACTTCTAGTTAGGGAATCATGGCCTTGAACCTGGCTAGCTTAAATGCGAGGGGCATGAGGTCTCGAAGCAAGGCTGCTCGCGTGCTGAGGGACCTCATGGCCCTTGAGGTAGACATAGCTGCAATACAGGAGACCCACTTTGTTGGGGCTGGGGACTGCGATGTGCTGGTGAACGATTTTGATGTTTACTCAGCATATGGCAGTTTCCATAGCCGGGGGGTTTCTGTGTTAGTAAGTCGCACCCTATCTGCGACGGTTACACTTGTTCATGCGGACGCTCATGGGAGGCTGGTCGTGGTTGATGTTGCCGTTAGCAGCAGCGCATTCCGGATCATGGCAGTTTATGCGCCCAACATCCAAAGTGAGAGGGTTTCCTTTTTTCGGCGGGTGGAGGGGTTTCTCTCTTCGGGTCCGGAGCGAGTAGTTTTAATGGGGGACTGGAATGCCATCCTGGACCCCAAGTTAGATAAGGTCGGGGGGCCTAGTGGGACGGGTAGGTGTGAAAGCAGCCTGTCTGACCTGATGGCCTCGTGCGATCTGGTCGACAGGTTCCGTCTGGATCACCCCGGGAGGGAGATGTGGACGTGGCATACTAGTGCGGCCGCCAGTCCAAGTACATACTTGGACAGGATGTTAATTAGAAGGGGCGACGTAGATTTTCTATCTTGTCCCACGTTCCACTGGTTAGGTCATTCGGACCACAAACTTGTGTTGGCCCGTTTGAAGTTAGGTAATAGGCCTAGGTTGGCTGGCTACTGGAAGATGAACGCCTCCTGGTTGGAGTCGGTCGACTTCCGGGAGCAGCTGACGACACTAATTCAGAGGGAGTTAGTGGGGGCGGTTACCGGGAGTAGGTGGTGGGTTAATCTTAAGGTCACCATTAGGCATTTTTGTGTCCAATATAGCCAAAGCCTCGCTTTAACTAGGGCTCGGACCAAAAAGCACCTAGAGGATAAATTGACCCGGGCGGTGGCAGGGGGGGATTCCCTAGATCTAGCACTAATTAAGGGGGACCTCAGTCGCTTGGCTAGCGAGCGATATGAAGGTCAAGTAGTTAGGGCTAGGTTAAATAGAGTCTCCAACGAAGCCGTGAACGTTGACGCTGTTGAGCGTGGGGCCGCTTTAAGACGCGGCTCGGATGGGTACATTCGGGAGGTGAAAAACCTGGAAGGACGTTCTCTCGTGTCGACGCGGGAGATCTGCAATGGGTTTCGGCAACATTTGGAGGAGCGCTTCACCAAACTACCCAGACTCCGCGGCCAGGAGTTTGGCAGCTATTTAGCTGGCTCGCCCCGCCTTACTGCGGCCCGAGCGGCTAGTTGCGAGGGGGTGGTTACGGAGCGTGAGGTCATTACTGCGTTGAAGCAGGTTGGCCACAACAAATCTCCGGGGCTCGATGGTTTGCCCTACGAATTGTACTTGAGGCTGTCGCCCATGTTTGTGCCCCTTTTGACGGGCGTGTTTAACCACTGGTTTGCCCAGGACTCGATCCCGAGGCAGGTAACCAAAGGAGTGGTCACGCTTCTGAAGAAGGGAAACCAACATGGAGGGGGGAACTTAGAAGACTATAGGCCCATAACTCTGCTTAACGCAGATTTTAAGATTTTGGCCCGTATTCTTGCCAACCGACTGCAGGTAGTTATCGACGAGTTGGTCGAACCGGATCAGAATTACGCTGTGAAGGGTCGAACAATTCAAAACAATCTGCACTTGGTGCGCACGATAATAGAGGGTTTAGAAGACGACACAGAAGCCGCGCTGATCAATTTAGATCAGTCCAAGGCGTTCGATAGGGTGGACCATGGGTTCCTGAGGGCTGTTGTGGAGGCCGCCGGCTTTGGTCCGGACTTCCGCAAGTGGATCTCCGCCCTGTATCGTGACCCCGCGGTGGTGGTGCAAGTCAATGGTAGGTTGTCGGAGTCCTTTGGGGTCTCCCGGTCGGTGCGGCAGGGCTGTCCGCTGTCGCCTCTGCTCTATGTCCTGGCGTTGGAGCCCTTCCTTCGCAAATTAAGGGACGAGGCGGCGAGACCAGTCCTACGCGGCATTGCTCTACCTGGCCGCCGATTTGCCAGGGTGTCCGCGTACGCCGATGACGTCACCGTTTTCGCAGCCAGTCGTAACGACATCGAAGCGGTGATAGAGGCGATCGCTGAGTACGAAGTTGTCACAGGGGCCGTGATCAATCGCAGCAAGTCCGTCGGCCTGCGGTTGAGCGCCTGGACCGGGGTAAACTCGCTTCCAGGTGCGTTCGGCTGGACTGATGGCCCGGTTAAGATCCTCGGTGTGTGGTTCGGGCCGGATCTCCAGCTGGACAAGAATTGGTCGGAGGTACAGACTAAGGTCGAATCGTCTGTCGTGACTTGGATTCGGAGGAGATTGTCCTTGAAGGGTCGTGCGGAGGCATGCGCCACTTACGTGTTTCCGTTGATCCTTTACCGTTTATCTGTTCTTCCCCTGCCTGCGGACCGCTGTAAGGCTTTAGAGCGACTCCTTTTCAAACTGCTCTGGAAGGGAGGAAAGCCGTATGTCCGTAGACAGGTCTGTACGCAGAAGCTTAGCGAGGGAGGCTTGGGGATGCCTGATCTGCGCAGCCATCAACACGCAGAAAGACTGGCGTTCCTGAGTCGGACACTGATAGAGGAGGCACCCTGGGTTCCGGCCGTGCAGCGCGCTTTCCCACGGCTATTAACCAACCCCGCCGCCGAAGGTCGCCGTCGACCAGCGGGGGAAGGGCGCTTCCTGACCGAATGCCGAGCCGCCCTTAGGGCATTGCCGGGGTCCAATGACCTTGCACGGCCTAGGTGGAGGCTATATGAGGAGTTAGTGGAGGGTACCGCGAACGACCCGCTGGTGGAGCGGCTACATCTGTCGAGGGGGGAGGTTCTCTCGCTTTGGAGTTGGGCGCCCGCCAGTAGCTACATTAATAATTCAGAATTTTCGGTAACGTGGAGGCTAGTCCGGGATGCGTTGCCTCTCTTCGACCGACTTGCCAGGGATTTCCGGGATCCCGATTATTATTTTCCCCCGTGCCCACGCTGCAACGATGAGAACGAGGACGAAACGCGTGAACACGCGTTCTTTCTTTGCAGCGGGGTGCGGAGTCTCTGGAGGTATGTCGAAGGGGTAACGGCTCGCATCGACCCCGAGCGGTCGGTGCCACTTGATTTGGCGTACGTGGTTGACAATGTGGACCCGCCGTTTATCAGGGAGAAACGGGTGGTGTTTCTGGCGATACTGGCTGTAGCTAGGTTAGTGACGTGGGTTACACGTCTGAGCATTGTCTATGAGGGGCAATCTGCTTCCGATCAGGATCTGGTCCTTTATTTTAAGCATCAACTTAAAATAAAAATCAGATGTGATTGGAAAAGATTGCCCCGCATCGACTTTGATAGGAGATGGGTGCACAACACTAGTTTGTGCATCCGACGAGGAGCCAGGTTCGAGTTCGTGTTTCCACCCTAGTGGTATTGTTCCTAAGGTGCTGAGGTTTGGTTTTCTCGGAACCCAGCCCCTTATGTAAAGTAATATAAGGTCAACCTTATACGATGGGTAGGAGTAGGCTAGGTAGGTGTTTAACCACCAAGAGTGGATAGCTTATGCTTTATTAGGGCCTAGACTAGGGTAGTATGCATGTTATCCTGTTCCCGTAGTCTTTTTATTTTTTTTCGTTAGATTGGCACTAAGAGAGCTTCCAAAGATGCCCAGTCCACTTGTTTATTTTGTCCCCGGCCTATTTTTGCCCATTACGCACTTTTATCTTGGAAGACGCCATCCACCCCGGTTTACCCCAACCCCAAGTTATTTTTCACACATACCCTTAGGTCCTCCACTCCCCTCTAGGGAACTACCTGCTTGCTTTCACCTCTTCCCCCCGGGGGAGAGGAGCGGAAGACAGTGGGCGTTTCACACGACAGACCAGCTATTAGGTAGGGAGGGTCCCTTACTAACCTGCCCCCATAGGCATTTTGTTTATTTGCTTTCTTTTTTCTTTCTTTTTGGGTGTTTTCTAGTTTGCCCCCCTCCCCATCATTTCACCCCCATTTTTATATATATAAAAAAAAAAAAAAAAAAAAAAAAAAAAAAAAAAATACTTTATTTTGTATATAAACAAGTTTTGTTTTGTTCCTGTACATAATTGTTTTAAAAAATTTTTCAGCGTGAATGTCGCCCGCCATCCGTGTAAGCTGGGGAGCTGTTATTTTAAGTAGGTCCTGGTAAGAATGTAAGGCGGTTATGCAAATAGTGCGTGATAGAAACTCTAGTATAGGTTTTTACTTAATAAAGTACTTGCTATCAAACGCAAGTCTAGCCTAGGACTAGCAAAGACCCCTATTTTTTCCCCACTTCCCCCCCCCTACTGGCCCTGGTGCCTAAGTTGTTACGGACCCCAAATAAGGCCTTGGCAGTAGATAATGCCAAGGTCGGGGCCGTAACGACTAAATAATGGCTTGGTTCTCATGCAAAGCTCCGCACTTGCTCACGGTTCCCTAACCGTTCGACGCTCGCGCAATCACTGTGACTCCAGTCTCACCACTGTAGCAGTCCAGTCCACTACCACTACAGTGGCTCCGGTCTCCACACCGTAGAAGTCCACTACCACTACAGTGGCTCCGGTCTCCACACCGTAGAAGTCCACTACCACTACAGTGGCTCCGGTCTCCACGCCGTAGAAGTCCACGACCACTACAGTGGCTCCGGTCTCCACGCCGTAGAAGTCCACTACCACTACAGTGGCTCCGGTCTCCACGCCGTAGAAGTCCACATCATCACCACGACTCTGGCCTCCATGTCGTCTGTACCTTTCATACACTGACTTCTTCCTTCAGTGTCAGTCCGATCCGAGCGTCCGTCCGTACTTGATGAACACTGAACCCTCAGTGTTGCTAATTCGTTCGTCTGTACCTCTCATACACTGACTTCTTCCTTCAGTGTCAGTCCGATCCGAGCGTCCGTCCGTACTTGATGAACACTGAACCCTCAGTGTTTGCTAATTCGTTCGTCTGTACCTCTCATACACTGACTTCTTCCTTCAGTGTCAGTCCGATCCGAGCGCCCGTCCGTTCCTCTCATAGCCTGAGGCTAACGTATCAGTAACATCTCAGTCGGACCCAAGTCAAACAATCACCCGCATCAGTTACCACGCCGATTCCTCCGACGTCATTCCAGCTTACGGCGAACCGACAAGCATCCCCCTTACCGAATACACCGGCGACGGATCCCGGACCAGCATCGCCCAGTGAACAAATTTGCATTTGCCACCCTTTCGTTTGTTTAAATAAAAGGCGAATCTTCGTCTTTAAACTAAACCACCAGAGTTTGTCATTTCTTCTTTGTCCTGTTGTTTCATTCCTTGTCCTTGTGTCTGATATATATTTAGTTGCACGGTCAGTTGGCTAACCACCTTCAGGCCTCCCCGCAACAAATCTACCAAACTCCTCCGCCAATTTTGAGTGTAAGGAATTTAAATTTTAGATATGGGTTCAGTGGACATGGAGCCCAAAACAATAAATGTTAAGAGGTCATAATATGGGTCAAATTAAAAAAAATACTTCTCCAGTCTCTACCAAATTACTTAGACAATTTCTGGTCTAAACATTTGAAATTTTACATAAACATTAATTAGAGATAGGGCAAGCTTTTTAATCGGTTTTGGTCGAACATTTGTGCTACTAATATATAAATGTATGTATGTATTTTTACATGCCTGCCTAAAACTTTCAAGAGAGGCGACGAATTTTCACAAGATCAGTAGCATTTGTAAGCACAACCCCTCAGACGACAAATGCCGAAATTTGGCTAAAAACATTAATTTCTTCACCCTCAACTGGGCACCTTTCTACAGGGAGGGGTCGCTTGTTTCACAGATATTTTCGAAACTCATCTCTACTTTTCGATTGTGTAGCCTTTATTTAAACCATACGTCACTTCCGATTTGGTGGTTGTTGTAACAGCAAAGACGTCCGGTGTTTCTGTTCTTTTCCCCCTTCGCGGTACGGGTTCGAGCCTGCATTCCTACTACCACTTCTTTTTTTGCTCAACACAGACATCCAAAACCCAGCCAACGCCGGGCACCCATGCTAGTATATACATAAATTGATAAAAAATGTAAACTAAAAATAAAACTAATATATAAGCCACAAATAAAATAAATGAATACACCAAAAAAAAAAAATTAAATAAATTTAAATTACGTTAAAGAACCTGTTATTTCATATTCAGCGTTAACAGTTTCCCTCTAAATGCTTGTTTTAAAATGACGTATCTGAACAAGGGAAACTTTATTCCAAATATATGATGTCATACTAAACTTCTAAGTAAACGTATCGATATTTGTCATTACGCTTTTGTCCCTCTTTATTTTTATTATTTTCTCTGGTTTACTTTCCCTGTCTCTGTGTTTCGCGAAATGTTTCCTTCTCTTGTGTCCTCGCCCTCTGATTTCTTCCCTAAATATTCACTGCCTTTCTCGCGGATACTTATTCGTTTGCTTACCTTTATTTTTACCTCTGTTTGGATGTCTGCTTTTTTTTTCTCCCCCTCCTCCTTTATTTCAGATTATCTTTGTTTCTACTTGTTGTTCCACTTACGACTGGGTTTATCTCTTTCTCCGGACAATCATTTTGTTGTTCTCTTCATTTTTTACTTGCGCTCTCCTTCTCGCTTTTATTATTGTGAACTTACACTCTCCCTGCCGCCTTTATATCTCTTTCGTTCTTTCGCATTGAAGAACAATATAATAATAAAAGTCTGAAACTGTGAAAAAGACTCCGTTTGAGCGTGCCCGTAAATTTCCAATTATTTATCCAGCGGCAACATTTTAATAATGCAATCATACGAACCTTGCTTCATGTTGTAAATGATTAAGAAAAAAAGATAAGTTCTGTTTTCTTTGATCTGTAAAAATATACCGCACCGATCTGAAGAAAAGGACAAAGAAAATGCGAATAAAGGACAGAGGTGTCTATAAAGAAAGAAAAAAACAAAGAACAACGAAAAGAATATATATTTTTACAAAATAAGGAAGAAGTACTCCAGAGATACGCTTTTTTTAATCTATGCGTATAACGATAGAGCTTATGGTTCGAAAGTAAGCCTGCGAGATTATTAAACCTCTTTGCACTGAAACAAAACAAACTAGTAAAATATTACGAATATTCGCTCCAGAGTCACCTGTCGTGTTCTGACAACAGCTTAAATGCTAAGCACCCAGTGTTATAATAGGAGTATCAAGGGCAAGTGGAGTAATGTTAGGAATTGTGGCGTTTTCTCTTAAATCTACATGTAATTGATGCTGATGAAACAAGTGAAGCAGTCATAGTCACCCGTGAGTACACAGTGAATGATGCATCAAAATATGACGAAGTTCAGCCTTTCCCGAAAGTCCCCAGAGGCCGTCAAATCCTGATGAAAGGGAGAAACGGTGCATTTTTAAGCCTTAACATATGTAAATTTGAGTTCTGCACAGAGGAAAGTACGGAATGACTTAGTCCATCATTCTCTCCCTCCCAATTAGCCCTAAAAGTCCTCCAAATAAGTTTTGCCCGACAATCCCTTCTGTTACTTTTTTACTCATATCCCGTTCAATGTTTTTGCAAAATTTCCAAAAATGGACATTGTGAAATCTGCATGCAGATGAACGGACAATAGTGAATTAGCAGGTACACCCGACTTTTCTCGGTGGGACCAAAAAGAACCTGTGTGTCGCCCTCAGCTATATGGACCACTTAGCGTAGCTTAAGAGTTATTTATCTATATATCTATCAAAGTATAAATGTGTGCGTGTGAGGACAGCTCCTAACCTAAATATTCAAGAACATATACATATATATATATATATATATATATATATATATATATATATATATATATATATATATCTACCTATATATATATGTATATATATATATTATATGTCTACCTATATATATATATATATATATATATCTACCTATATGTATATATATTATATGTCAACCTATATATATATATATATATATATATATATTATATCTACCTAAAATATATATTATATATATATCTACCTATAATATATATTATATATCTACCTATATATATATATATATATATATTATATATGTCTACCTATAATATACATATATATATATCATATATATATATACCTATAATATACATATATATATATTATATATATATATCTACCTATAATACATATATATTATATATCTACCTATAATATATTATATATATATCTACTTATAATATATATATTATATATACCTATAATATATATATCTACCTATAATATATATGCATATCTACCTATAATATATATATATATACCTATAATATATATGTATATCTACCTATAATATATATGCATCTACCTATAATATATATATATATATATATCTACCTATAATATATATATATATCTCCCTATAATATATATGTACCTATAATATATATGTACCTATAATATATATATATATATATATATATATATATATATCTACCTATAATATATATATACCTGTAATATATATCTACCTATAATATATATCTACATATAATATATATATATATATATATCTACCTATAATATATATATATATATCTACCTATCATATATATAATATATATATATATCTACCTATAATATATATATATATATATATATATATCTTCCTATACTATATATATATATCTACCTATAATATATATATATTATCTATCTATAATATATATATATATATACATATATTATATCTACATATAATATATATATATATATTATATTTATACCTATAATATATATATATATATATATTATATATATCTACCTATACTATATATATATATATATTATGGATATATCTACCTTTAATATATATATATATATTAGGAATATATCTACCTATAATATATATATATTATATATATATCTACCTATAATATATAAATATATATATATATATTATATATATCTACCTATAATATATATATACTATATATATATCTACCTATAATATATATATATATATATTATATATATATCTACCTATAATATATATATATATTATATATATATCTACCTATAATATATATATATATTATATATATATCTACCTATAATATATATATATTATATATATATATATATATATATATACCTATAATATATATATTATATATATCTACCTATAATATATATATTGTATGTGTATCTACCTATAATATATATATATTATATATCTACCTATAATATATATTATATATATATATCTACCTATAATATATATATTATATATATATCTACCTATAATATATATATATGTATCTACCTATAATATATACGTATATCTACCTATAATATATATATCTACCTATAATATATATGTATATCTACCTATAATATATATGTATCTACCTATAATATATATGTGTCTACCTATAATATATATGTATCTACCTATAATATATACATATATATCTACCTATAATATATATATATATATATATATATCTACCTATAATATATATATATCTACCTATAATATATATATATCTATCTACCTATACTATATATATATATCTACCAATGATATACATAGATATATATCTCCCTATAATATATATGTACCTATAATATATATATATATATATACCTATAATATATATATATATATTCATATATATGTATATATATCTATAATATATATATATACCTATAATAAATATCTACCTATAATATATATATATATATATATCTACATATAATATATATATATATATCTGCCTATAATATATATATATATATATATATATATCTACCTATAATATATATATATATCTACATATAATATATATATATATATCTACCTAAAATTTATATATATATATCTACCTATAATATTTATATATATATATATATATCTACCTATAATATATATATCTACCTATAATATATATATATATCTACCTATAATATATATATCTACCTATAATATATATATATATGACTGCCGTATAAACGGTCGGGTTTCAATCCTGGCTTGAGGTAGTTGCCTGTCTAGCCGCACTGATGAGCTGTGAAACAGCGAAACAGTACTGTATGTGGATGACTATATATATATATATATATATATATATAGAGAGAGAGAGAGAGAGAGAGAGAGAGAGAAATAGATAGATAGATAAATAGATAGAGCGAGTGTAGCACTGAATTCAAATTTATGGCCCCACTTCGCCAAAAGTTCGGATTAACATTCAACTAGCTATAACCAGTTAATAGGATTTCACCCTCCCTCTATCTGTGCCGAAATATAAAGGTATATTCTCTCATCAAAGCTTCTTCCCCAGAACTACGCGTTTATGGAACACTGTTCCGTTTCCCTGCTACCTGATTGGATTTTATGTTTTATTAAATGTAATATGTTCTTTTTTAGCCGTCCTCAAAATAAGCAAATTCTCCTCAATGTACGCCAGTCACGATTACTAAACTACACCCATACATTCATTAACTCTTACTCTCGAGTGGGCTTCGGGTCGTGGTAATGGTTACCCCCAAGTGTTAAAACAAAGTATTGTAATCAATTTTCTGGCGAAACCAACACGAAATGAAATAAACATCAAGCAATTAAACATGTAGCAGATTCCATTTTCTTACAAATATGAAAACAAATTGCAAAAATTGACATGTAACATGTTTCTATGAAATCTTATTTCTTCGATGCTTAATTATAATATTATTAAGAAAAGATAGTTACATAATTAGTATTGATATACCAGTCACCTAGATTTAAGTAAACATTTCTATAAACAAGCGATGCCTCACTATAGTTCTATAAATAATATATCTCAATCAGTTTTTCAGATTTGTCTAGAGATTATCTATTTTTTAATTCACGGTTTGATCGGAATATATGTTGTACTGATTATTCTACTGAAATACATTCTATTGTTTGCTTATGTAATGTTTTCATCTACCGTGGATATTTCACAAGTCCTGCTAGTAAAATACCATCATCATTAACCACAATTCACTGAAAAAAGTAAATAAAACCTGTTTTATTATTTATAGTAGGTGTAAATTATATTCATTAGGCACTAATTATATATTTAAGAAGCATATATGAAAGACGAACTCAACTCCAATAGCCCAGCCGCTAGAATTGCCGTACGTACACCTCTGCTGAAAAAACGTATACGTAAAACGATTGTTAATTATTCTAAGTAAATTTTATTGGTTATATTGAATAATTAGAAATATCTCAGATCTGCTTCCCAGCTGACTCCAATGTTGTCGTTTTTAAGTGCAATATAAACACATTTTGTCGAGCAGTCTTAATCTGATTTTGCCAAAATTCGAACATAATTACTTTAGGATGTTTTTTTATCACCCATTGGCACTCATTTACTATTACCCCCCGTGGCATTTACGTCTTCATAACTGGTGACCCCTAGCAGAACCTTATAGGTGGAGGCCAGGTGAATCACTTTGTGACAGAACTTGCATTTGTTGGCATTCGTCTCGGAAATGATAACAGGTGAAGCGTCTGCCACACAAAAGGTAGTGTATCAGCCACCTGGTATTTATCAGAATCTATAAAGTTCTGCTGGAGGAAGGTTACTATAAAATCGGACACAATAGTGTGTATAAATATCTCCACTGGACCATCTGTGAAAAGTTATATAACGATTGCGGCTGCAAGTTCTGGAAGCATATACCAGAAAAAAAACAGTTTTAAATGCATTATAAACCATCTGCTATGACTATGCAATTTCTACAGCTATTTATTCAGAAAACGACGTGATAACACTTGACATAGGGATATAGGATAACAAAGAGAAAGAAGCAAAGTTGGTAGAAATTAATGTACGCAATGATGCTAGCTTAATCAGAGGGGAGAGGAAAATGTAATGAAATATTAAGGTCTTATGCACGACATAGAAAGACACTGGAATTTCAGTTAAATTTCCATCATTTCAGTAATAAGAGCAATTACACTAATGGAACGTCCCTATGAAATATACTCGGTGAACCAAGTGTAAGAGGGATTCAAAAATTACATTTAACCAGACAGAATCGTATAAAAAAACCTCTCGCTTTGTATGTATGAAATAGTTGGTATATTTCTTTCATCCGGTATATTTAAGTAACGTTTTCGCTTTAATAACTGGCAACTACACGTATAAAACTAACCTTCTGTAACAGCGTAAATACGTAAAGTGCTGAAAGCCACAGAATATAAAGTCATTAAAAAAAAAGATAGAAAAACAAACCGAAAACTAAAGCGATAACAAAGACAGGAAAATAGTGAAAAGATTAATAGAAAATTAAAAAGTATGTGAAATAGAATACAAGATGAATGCTTGCTAGACACTATCCTCGCTGTAGAGAAGCTTGTAAGGAGAGAATGGTACGTCGATATTTTACCCCCAAAAGTATACCCTGACTAAATATTCAAAATCGCAAAATATTCGCAGTCTAAATGAGTTATTTTCGGTATGGCTAACCGCACTATCTTTTACGGGGAATAGTGCACCTTCTCTAAGTACTATTTTCTCAAATAGAAACACGGAGTTTATAATTGCACTAGATTAGATGAATTATTGTCCCGCAATCTAGTAAGGTAAAAAGACACAAATAAAGTTATACTATAACGTACTTAAATGCTCAATTGGAAAGAGGAAAATATAGTTCTCAATTACTTTACTCGGTTTTTGAGATATAAAGACGTTAATTCAACAAATATCTATTCATGTCATGTAGAGTTAAAGTGTTAACTGTGAGTAAGGAAACCCTTGCTATCTGAAAGCTTTGACTGAAAGAAAAAAGGAAGGAGACAGGAAATAAGCAGAGGTAAATAAAGAATATGTATTTAACTGGAATTGATTATTGAGATGAGTATTATTTATTAATTTAATTTATTGCGGACTATTATCCTCATTCTTTAGTTGTTTTCACGACGTTATTTAATTGGAATTAATTATTAGGGTGAGTATTATATATATATATATATATATATATATATATATATATATATATATATATATATATACACCATTCGTACGGCCCTGCCCATGGAATATCAGGTAATAATTACAAAAAAAAGATGGATAGAGATGTTGAATCTCTACGGTTCCAGGTGAGAATTGTCTGATGATAGCGGTTTCAATCGTACTTAAAGTCGGGCAGAGGCTTAATTGTCCAAAACGTTGTGAGACATCGGCTATGGAAGGCAGTAATTGCTGAGGACGAAGTTAGGAGATTGGAAGTTCCTATCCCGTCGTGGTTACCACCTAGCGAAGGCCAGAGGAATACTGGGCCGAAACGTCGTGAAAACCACTAAGAAAGATGAGGATAATAGGCCGCAATAAATAAACTTTGTAAATAAAGAACGTCATGGAAAAGAAAACCTAAAGCGAACAAAGCATTAGCGGGATAAATAAGACGGGTAGAGGGAGAACATACTAGCGCGATAGAAATGTAAAAAGAAAGAAAGAAATGAAGAATGAAAAGAAAACAATTAAAACGGCATAAATGGTGAGACAAGGATAAATAAGAAAATGAAAGAGAGAAAAAAAAAGAAATGTATTATTGGCGTTGCTATGTCTAACGAAATCAATTCAAGGCGAGAATTATTCCTGGGCGCGAAATGTTCGAAAAGAACCAGAGTAAATCATTGGCTCGTTTATCAAATTCAAGATGGCAGCTCGCGTAATTCGTTGATATAATCTTTCCTCTTCCTAAACGCACATTTATACACTCAGTAATTTTAAAGGCTTTCGTTTTCCTGAGGAAACGCTAGAGCCACGCCATCACGCATCTTTATGCGCACAATTGATAAGACAGTAACAAATACTTTGAAAGCTGAAGGATAAAATAACCCTTGTTCGCCTACTCGAGTAGAAATTGTACAAGTAAAAAGATATAAAATACTTTAGAAAAAAAAGGAACAATCAAATAAAAGCAAATAAAAGTGTGTACTTGGATTCGTGTTACAGAATACGTACGCCGACTTATGCAGTAAAAATATCTGAATTCAACTGACAGGAAAGTTCATGGTGTTTCATTGCTTTTTTTCTTGCTTCTTCGTTCGATTTGTTTTGTCTATGCAATATATATATATATATATATATATATATATATATATATATATATATATATATATATCGGCGTTTATTTTTTGCCAGCTAACACAGAAATTTTATTCCTACTGAAAATAATTAATTCTATATGAGCTTCTAAATTTAAAAAAAAATAAATTCACATTATGTTCTCATCTGAAGAGTAATTTTCGTAAAATTTTCGACTGATGTAGCTTAGTGTATAAAGTATTTGGTAAAATTAAGCTGTAAGTTAATCTCTTGGGGGGTTGAAAAACTCCTCATGACGGGCGACACCAAAAGACAATTGCGAATTTCTTAGGATTCTAGTCAACTATGGATGCCGGAACGAGATTATGCCACCCCCATTGATTAAATAAAGTGTTCCCTTAAACATTCCGTGCAGATTTCCGAGCTCTATAAAATAGGTCCACAGTTATGGACAGAAACTCTGATCTTAAAGTAGTAGTAGTAGTAGTAGTAGTAGTAGTAGTCGTAGCAGTAGTTGTAATAATAATAATAATAATAATAATAATAATAATAGATAAATAAATAAAAGAATGCGTTGTGTTTCACTACGCGCATTCTTGTTCACAGCACTGACTTTCCTCATATGCAAATTAATGTCATATGTATATTAAAAAGCCATCCATAGACGATGATTGTTTGTTTTTTCTCGTAGCACGACAAGATAGACAGAGGTTGGTTGTGTAAGTCACATTTTGCACTACTTTCGTCACATATCGAAAGATTCCTCACTTCGACAAGATGCTCGTGAAGATGGCCAGGTTACATCAATCTTAACGTCGTGAAAAGAACACTCAAGATGAAAAAAGTAGTCCTAATACTAAAAACTCATATCTTCAGAAATATTATTCCAAAAATCCAAGTTAAGTACTTTCATTCGGTTTACTATACATATAGCACGTGATATGTATATACCCATGCTTCAGATATTACACTGTTATGAATTATCAAACTTACATTATTATGAAAGTTCTATGAATAGAATCTCATACTCTTCTCCATATTAAATATTGACAAATTATTATAGTACATAATACAATGAATCAGGGTGCGAGTTTCATGAAGGCACATGATATAAATTACTTATTCTGTTTCTTAATCCAGTTTCATCCGATCAGCTCTCTTCATCAGTTAAAACTCGTTTTTCACCTGAACGTGTTGACTACAACATATTTTCCATCAATCAAAACCGTGTCAAGTCATCAAGTAACACATTTTATAAGAAAATATTAAGCGGACTTAAATTTAATTACTCCTATGGAAAAAAAATCATAGACGGACATTTTATTCAAGCCGGATGCGAATAGAACGGGACATTCGATCAACTACCTGCTTCGGCTGATGGAACCAGGATGCAAGTTGCAACACACGTAACATTGATTCATGTAACAGCATTCACCAACTTTTGCACATCTACACACGCTCTTACTTCAAGGTTAACCAACGCACACACATACACACTGTAACGCTGGCTAATCCTTATGTATGTTTAATACTTAACTGTGCAGATTATTTACCTTATAGACATTCTGATTTTTGTCTAATTTACTAAGTTTTCCTTACCAAAAACGTTTGTATTATGAGTAAATTCATATTATGTTTTTGATAATATATTTTTTATTAATATTTAATTTTCTAATTTTTCATTTAGAAAACTGTTATGTTAAAAGTAAAACCTTTATTTGGTGACTTTTGTTTTTTTGAATGATGCATCAAGTTATATTTTATTATGCATGCATGCATGAATACATATTCCTCCTTTCTTTCATTCACTAAATGAATATTTTTTAATAAGCAATATATATATATATATATATATATATATATATATATATATATATATATATATATATACATAGTGTTGAGGGAGTATAGAGAACACACGTCGTTCCAAAATAGTCCTTACAAGACAAATGATTACACCGCAAATATAGCGGAAATTAATAAAATAACATTTCTTATTAAAGCAAAATATGAGATTAGTTTCAAATTCGTCTTCTTTTAATAAAACGAACCAACAATTTGTTTCTACGCGATATAAAACGGTTTCGTCTCATGGTCCCCGTATACATTCCCGGAAACCGTTCAATGAAAAAAAAAGCTTCACGTATATTTACAAAAAAATTTAAAAAGGAAATAAATTCTGATTCTAAAGGGCGAAAATCACGGAACTTTATATGCACGGTTGATAAGAGACCAATATTTAAGAATGATACGATAATAACTGTTGTTGGTTCAGCAACTCGACCCAATCTTGTATAAGTATAACGACATAAACTATTTTAGAATCCGCAAGAGAGGCAAATAATTAAATAACAGAACAGAAAAACGTGTACTTAGATTCATGTTTAAACTACTTACGCCGACTTACGCAGTCAATTTATTATCTAAATGAAATAAGAATGGAGTTTTATGGGGGTTGTAGTGCTCTTACTGAATTGCTGGTTTTATCTTAGGAATTTATATTATAAGACATCAGTAGCTGTTTTCGTTAGTTTAAATTCTTTCAATTAAATAATGAATTATATTACGAAAGGATTCGAAATGCTTAATAGAATTAATAAACCTTTGAGGACAAATGAAGGTTCATGAAAAGTATCTTCATTACATAGTGTTCAAACAGTATACGTATTGTAACCATTCATTGTCGACAGTAGAAGAAAACACATCATTCTAATGCCTACGATATCATGTAGTGTAAATGGACAAAAAGTAATTACGAGGAAGTAAATTACTTTGTTTCTTGTCTAGTAAAATTAATATAATTCATTTTACTATTATAGAGTGTCGATGTAGCAACTTAAATCTAATACCACAAGCTGATCTATTTGTAAGCATTTCCTTTCTAGAGACAACGCGTTTTTTTTACCTGGTATTAACTACTTACCAAGGCTCCAAAGTCATTCGAGGATAAGGGTTTATGAATGTAAGGTGGTACTTAAGTATCTAAATGAAATAAGTCTGGAGTTTTATGGGTTTGCTAGTGCTTTTACTGCATTGCTGGTTTGATTTTGGGAATTTATATTATAAGACATATTTTTACTATATAGCTGTTTTGGTTAGTTTAAATAAATATACAGATATAAATAGTAATGCGTCACCACTTATCAAGAGCAAACGCTACTCGAATATAAAGCCTGCTTAAATTGCCAAATGGATCTAGAAACATACTATGTGACAATTGGAAATAATGGCTGAAAACGGAATGAGTGATTGCCTACGAATAAACCTTAATGTCTTCATTACATATGACTTTAAGACTCGTGTGTTGTAAGTAGGGAAGAACTATTGTAAAATTTTCAGTCATACCATATTTTAAATAGAGCTTTTTTCACTAACTAGTTTTAAAGGATTTTCGCATTTAATTCACGCAATCTGCTTTTGTTTTTTTGTTTTTTAAATCTCCTTGCTTCCGCCTTTCTTTAAGTAAGCATGGCACGATCTTTAAAAAAAGTGTTTTAAAACCTACTTATCCTTAACATAAGTAATCTGTTACGTGAACCCTTCACTCATGCGCAATTCTGAAACGGTTCACGGATGAATAAAATCTGAGTACTAATCTCCACTACCATGTAAAAAAAAAAAACTAATGATATCTATTTAATATAAAAGAAAACTTCGAGTTTTTTTATGCTATCCACCATATATCGTACAAACACTCGATAATTATATAAACACCGAATTTAATTGATATATATATATATATATATATATATATATATATATATATATATATATATATATATATATATATATACATGCTAGGGGAAGAAATCAGCTGTTTTTGAAATTGTTACATGGTGTTTTAAAAAATAATGGATATACCTTGTTAGCTTTGCATCAAGTATTGTGTGTTTTAACATATAAAATTGAAAAAGAAAACCCCAACTATTGCTTTAATACGACCCCTCCTAGTGTGAGAACAGGGATGCATGCGGCGTCCTTAAAAGGAAATAAAATCTGATGGTGCAAGACCTTTTCTCTCTATATATACATTACTAATACTAACCCCTGTACTAAAAATTTAACAAAACATCTGTCATTTTTATCAACCCCTGAATTCATTCGTTTTCGATAACCTTAAAATGATATAAAATCATCAGTGTATAGTAATCTCTCGATGTTAGATCAGGTGGTCCTTGTTAAGTCGGGAATATTGTAGGAGAGATAAATAGAGTCCTGTACAGATAATCATTCACTCCGGTCCGATGGGTGTAATGTTCATTCATTTTCATATCCATTACTTAGAACACTAGCCAGTGTGTCCGGCGTTGCCTGGGTGTTTGAAGATCTGTGTGTTCAGCAAAAAAAAAGTGGTATTAGGCAGGCAGGCTCCAACTCGTTCCGTGAAGGAAGAAAAGCGATCCGTCCCTGTACAAAAGTACCCAGTTGAGGGTGAAGTAATTAATGTTTTAGCTAACCTTTCGATATTTGTCGAGCTTTAAAATGATAGCGATCTCGTGAACATCCGTCACCTCTGTCGAAATTTTAGGGAAACATATATACATTTATACATAGATACATACATTGAAACAGACAGGTGAGATTTATATGACAAATTTCCAAAGTGCCACGGCACTTTATCGAACGAAGATAAGTAGGAAATTTCTAGATATTCACTGGTAAATATGGCAGGAAAATCAAGTATTAATGAGAGAATTGTAGCGATTTATATGGAAGTAATTTTCGTGCATATTATAAACAATACATGCAGACGTACCCAGTATAGCCCTGTATTAAGAGTAAAAATGAAGTAAAAAAAAAAAAGAAACTGAATCATTTGTGTGCGAGTATTATGGTTTTTTTTCTAAACACTTTACTTCTTGTAAGTAAAAAAAAAAACTAGAGCTTAAATCGAAACCCGAAACCAAAAGATAAAGAGTCAAGAACGATAAACATTAGGTTAGCCTACACGATCCTTAAAAAGTGCTTTAAAACCTACTTATTCTTAGCATAATTAATCTGTCACGTGAACCCTTCACTCATGCGCAATCCTGAAACGGTTCACGGACAGAGATATCTGAATATATCCCCACGCGTACCAATTTTCCAATTCTGACACCTTAGCAGCCGTTTTCAGATGTAAATCAACGAAAAAGTGTTCCACATTTCTGAATATTTGATATACCACATTTCAAGTCTGCAGATCAAAAATTCGTTGAGTATATAAGTTGAGACTTGTTCTCACAAACATTTTCACTTTTATATATATGAACATTGTTTTCCTTCTGAGGCCAAATTATTATAACAATTATCGTTAGTTAGCTAGGGGAAGAAATAAAAACTGGATGTATTATAGAGTCAGTATGTAAGTGCACTTTGAAACTCGGGATAGAATATTTAATTTGCTATCTATTTGACAAGAAACTGCACAAGGACAATAAACACAACATACATTAGAAACCGGGAAATAAATAAAGCAATAAAAAATATCTACTTAGATTCATATTACAACTTACTTATATCCATGAAGGATTTTAAATGTTTTAAATAGATAAGGCGAGAAATAAAGGGGGGGATGTTTCCATACATCTTTCGTTCAGTTTTTTTTTTTTTTGAAAATTCGACTCTGCATCTATTTTAGAGATAAATCTACAGAAAGAACGGCGAAACAACACTGAAAAATACAGTTAATTAGATAGAACTATTTCAATTAAATAATGAATTATATTATGAAAGTATGCAAAATGTTTAATAGAATTAATAAACCTTTGACTACAAATGAAGGAGGTTCATGAAATGTATCTTCCTAACATAGTGTTCAAACAGTATACGTATTGTAACCATTCCCTGTAGACAGCAGAAGAAAACACACCACTGAAATGCCTACAGTATTATGTAGTGTAAATGGGCAAAAAGTAATTATGAGGAAGTAAATTACTTTATTTCTGTTCTTGTAAAATCAATATAATTCAGTTTACTATTATTATAGAGTGTTCATGTAGAAACTTTAATCTAATATCACAAGCTAATCTATTTGTAAGCGTTTCCTTTCTAGGAAAATACGTTTTTTACTTGGTATTAACCACTTTTCAAGGCCCAACAGCCATTCGAGGACAAGGGTTAATGAATGTAAGGTCGTAGTTAAGTAATCGTTAATTGTGCAAATTTGAGAGAATTAGCTTATTTATGGAGACGGCTCAACAAGAACTTGTTTTCTTGGACTTGAGGCATCCATGTTGTATTCACCCGTGAAGCAGGCTTGCTGAACTTTATTGTACAGAGGGAATCTGCGTTAAGATTTAGGTGACGACAGAGAGCGGGGAAATCGTCTATAGTGGTTGTAGCTAGTCGAGTGTTTTGGGTGGAAAAATCAGGCAAAGGGGTAGTT
This sequence comes from Euprymna scolopes, assembly GCF_053919585.1. Lineage (NCBI taxonomy): Eukaryota > Metazoa > Mollusca > Cephalopoda > Sepiida > Sepiolidae > Euprymna > Euprymna scolopes. The sequence continues at coordinate 47,895,872 of NC_136515.1, read as the reverse complement.
CAGTAAAGCACTTGCCGTGAAAATAACGATAGAGTAGAGATAGGTTACCAACGTCTCGTTTGTGGGAAAGGGTTGTAAGGAAGAGAAATAGTATTGATAAAACTTGAAAAAATGATTTACTTCCAGATTTTTTTTTTTTGCTATAGAATATCTAAGAAATAGTTTTAATAATCAATATGATTACATCCGCGTTCATTGTCACAAAATATTAGTAGTTGCAAATTTGGTATAGAGGATGGAGACAGAAGAGTATGCGCTTTAAGCTTAAAGTTACTAACAGTTACAGCCACGAATATTAAGGCGACTTAGTATAATATATTACTAATAAAGTAAGACACGCACTCAAGAACATACCAAAAATATACCCTTTTCTTGACATATGAGTTGGCGCCGACAATTCAACATCATCTTTCAATTTAAAAAAGACTAGAATGTTATAAAGATGTGTCTTTAGTAAGTAATTTTCCCGTTGTTAATGAAAGAACGTACATAAAAATGATCAGCGCATAAAAAAAGTTTTTAAAATTGCTCTTGGATTAGTCTAAACACATTCGATAAATACATTTGTATATGTTGGCAAAATGAAATAAATTACGAAATAAATTAAATCCTACAATATTAGAACCACAATTTAACTAGCATCAAAAAAGTTGTGAAAAGAATTTTGAGTAAAATGCAAAAAATAAACAGAATCAATTTGAAAAGACAAATATACTGAGTCGCATTAATATTCATGGCTGCAGCTGGTAGTGTCCTTAGGCTTTAAGCGCATATTTTGATGTCTCCCTCCTATATACCAAATTTGCAACTACTAATCATATGTTGCGAGAACTAACACAGCTGTAACCATATTGATTATTAAAATTATTTCTATACATCCTATAGCAAGCAAACTGTGGTTGTAAATAAGTATCACATTTTAGCAATAATATATTAAGAGCTTGCCTAGGTGTGTCAGAAATTTCGTGAAAATAGTGAATAATTCCACCCCATCTTTCCAAGCTTATAGCTCATCAAGAAATGTAATTCAAACCCTATTTTTTTTCAATTAATGAAGCAAGGACCAAGGTTTCATTAGAAAAAACAAACAAAAAAAACGTGTTTTTTTTTGTTTTTTAAAGGTTTTAAACTTCGGACTTTTCAGGTAAATATCTAAAAAAACAGTACTTTTTTGTTTTAAATTTGAATATATTATTTATTGACCTTTTCTCTTCAATTTTTTATATATAAGACTTTTGTACATAAATTAATTATTTACTTTTTAATAGACATTTCAAAATTGGAGGCGTGAATTATTCGACCCCCTGTCTTTCCAAGCTTATAACTCCTCGAAAAATGTAATTCAAGCCCTATTTTTTTCAATTAAAGGAGCAAGGACTAAGGTCCCATTAAGAAAAGAAAAAAAACAAATAACATGGTTTAAAAAAAGGTTTTAAACTTCAAACTTTACAGGTAAAATTCTAAAAGACACTACGTTTTTTTGTTTCAAATTTGAATATATTATTTACTGACTTTTACTCTTCAACTTGTGAGTAAATTAATTATTTACTTTTCGGTGAGTAAATTAATTATTTACTTTTTAATAGACACTTGAAAATGGGGGGGGCGTGAATTTAAAAAAAAGGTTTGTCTAAAATATTATATACGGTTTATTGGAAATAACATAACATTTTACATTGACCCTGAAAATATCGTAAAAATAGGATCGATAGAAAAATTTGGATAGATTTTTAAAGTTTAAAAATTGAAAAATATTGAGTTCGGAAAATTCATTACTTTAAAAAATATATATTTCTATTACTTTTAAAACAACTTTAATAGTTTATTTTGGAAGTATAATCCATAAAGAAAATAAACAACCCACTTTTAACAGAGAAATTACGAGATTTTTATATTTTATTCGCAGTTTCGTGTTAGGGGTGTCAAAAATTCCTACAAAAATTCTGATACACCTAGAGTTTGCCTCTTCCTTGCGTCTCATTCCCACGAGTCGATCTTTACCTTTATTTTCATGGCAAGTGCTCGAGTCTACTCAAATCTATGTCTCCTCCCCCTTTGCCAGATTGAGATAAAAAAAAATGATCAGGTTTGATAATTTTTATCGGCTTAAAGAACTGCATTTTCATTCCTGGAATTTGAATATGAGTCTAATAGGGGTTCGGCATTTCCCTATTTATTTTCGTAAATTTTACAAATTATTTACTATAATATGAGAAAAAATATCAGACGAGGAAATATTCTTATAAATGTTTGGAACAGATGAACATAGCAAATACGCGAATTTATTATTTCCAAAAGAGAAACGACACAAGATATATTATATATTGCCACAATAGAAAATTTGTCAACAATCATCGATAGAAGAGATAGTCTGTTTTATATTCAATGTAATTGTTCTAATATCATAAAGCGAGAGTACGAGAAGTTAGTGTCGCAAAAAAGTTGAAGATAGTTTTATCTGAAATGTAAGTGAAGAAGTTAAAAGAAAAAAAACGCATATGAAAAGAAATGAGAAGAGCGTAAAATTACTACTCGATTTTGGAAGTTTTAATAAACAAATCCAATAAAAACTTTATTCAGATTTTATGGACACAAGAGTTTGCAACAGAGGTGTCAATGAATGAAATGAAATTTAAGATGATTTAAAATGTAACCTTTTGTGGTCGAAAAAATCATGAATCAAAAGTGTACGTAGATCATCGTACAGCCAATCGTTTATTTAGACTAGATTGTAGTGTATAATTCATAAAAATTACTGGTACATTCTTCTGTAGTAAATTTAATGCAATTTAAAAGAATAATACGGATAAAATTACAATATTGTATGCATTTGTAAAATAACTTTCCTTGCATATTTAACCAATGACTTAGTCTGTATTTTGAATTAAAATCAATTCGTCAACCAATTTTAAAACCATAGAGAATAAGTCCTATTCTTAATAATAAATAAGGAATAAAAACGGTTGGAGCAGTTGGCGTGATTAAATAAATAATCTAATGTTCATATTGCGTGTATCTATTCGTATTTATAACAAGAATACGACAAATAAAATTATGTGTTAATATTTCAATCGGATTAAATGACTGTCTAAAAGACCATGCATATCCTTTATAATCTTTGTTTGATATAATAACTAAATTAAACGCATGTAGATTGTTTTCAGAGTAAGATTTGTATGAAGTCTATGAAAATATATCTAAGTATCTGAGATCACAACTGTGAAATCTCAACGACTTAAAATAGTAAAAGTTTTTTTTTAATCGATCCTTTACCGAATATTAATACATATTAATACTTAATGTTGAGTATTCAAGTATATTCATATGTTATAATAAAACTTTGTGTATATTCGAATTATTATCAGCAGTTTTATATCAATTGAAAAAATGTGCAATACTTCTTAAAAATAAATCACATCACGACCTTCCATAAATGTATGGTGTCGAAATGAAGAAACTTTCTATCGAATTAAAAAAAAAATTAGAACACGATTTTACACCAAAATTATAATGCAACATACTTGGGGTAGCATGCTCACATTCTATCACCATGCCTGAATAGATTATCTGAGGGATTTTATGTTGTACTTTTGAGATACCTGTGTTCTACAAGATAAACCTGAGCAAGGTTAATATTAGATCGCCTAAATCATTGTGAAAATAATGCTCACAATGAGAATAGTATTCAGAAAATTGAAATCATACAAATTACTAATCCGCATCCAAAAAAAATCAGAAAGGTAGTACAAATACATATGGGGCACATGAAAGCGAATCACCCATGTCATTCACTACTTAATGTTTGATAATCAG
>NC_136515.1:47864559-47887059 GCF_053919585.1 Euprymna scolopes | reverse complement strand
AAACTATAAATTTTAATCGGTCATAATAGGGGTCAAAGCTAAAAAAAATAATCCTTTTTTTTTTTTTTTTGCTCAATATACACCTCCAAACACCCGAGCAACGCCGGCACCCATGCTAGTATACATATATATATATATATATATATATATATATATATATATATATATATATATATATATAACGTGAACGTGTCTGTGTGTGTGAATGTGCGAGTGTCTGTGTGTGTGTCTGTGTACATTGTCCAACGCAATAACTCTGTCAATTATCAGTCTACAGACTCGAAATTTGATGTACAGTCTACTGGGATTTGGGAAAATATGTGTAATCCGTCGTCAGCCAAAATTGAGGCTCTTAAGGAGTAAAAGTTCAACGATTTTACCTTTGAGAACACTACCAAACTAACACGATAATTGGGGGTCTAATAATTTGACATTTTAGATATAGGTTCCTTGGACATGGATCTGACTTAATAACTTGATTTCTACCCCCAAAAATAAACGTTAAGGGGTTATAATAGGGGACATATTTTTTAAAAAGTGACCTTTTTTTTCTTTTTTTGTTTAACATGCACCTCTAAACACCCGGGCAACGCCGGGCTGACATGCTAGTATATCAAGCTATATATCTATAAAATGAACGTGTCTGTATGTCTGTGTGTCTATTTGTATGTGTGTCTCTCTGTATGTCTGTGTACTTATCCCTACGGAATAATTCTGTCAATTTTCAGTCTACATACTCGAAATTTGATATACAGGTTACTGAGATTTGGGAAAATCTTTGTGATCAGTTTTCGGCCATAATTTTGACTGTTAAGCGGTCAACGTTAAGCGATTTACCTTTGAGAACTCTACCAAACTCCTCCGTCAAGTTGGGGTCCTAACACTTGAAATTTTAGATATAGGTTCCTTGGATATGGATCTAACTTAATAACTTGATTTGAGCCCAAAACAATAAATGTTATGGGGACACAATAGGTGTAATATTAAAAAAAATTGACGTCTGCGGTCTCTACCACATTACTCAAAAAAATTATGGTCTAAACATTTGAAATTTGACAAAGTGTATTCAGAGAATAGGCAAGCTTTTTAATCGGCTTGGGTCGAAAATTTTTTGTTTACCAATATATAAATGTATGTATGTATTTATGTATGCTGTCATGTCTCCCTAAAACTTTTGTCATATGGGCTATATTATTTTTATATAGCCCCTATATATTTTATTACTAGTATTTACAAGACTAGTATCGTTTTTAAGTTCTACCCCCTTTTTATTTGCCCCAAACACCTGGGCAACGCCGGGATCCCCTGCTAGTATATATATATATATATATATATATATATATATATATATATATATATATATAGTAAGTTATAAAATATATATGGCGATAAAGCTATACTGAATATTCCACGTTTCATCCACTCTAGGATTCATCAGGCTGAAGAATCGTATTATATACCTTAATTTGCATGTATATATAGTGATCTGGCAGACTAGCTTTAGTGTTGGATGAATTTAAGTTAAGTGTTTTCTTTGCTGTATTCTCTTCCACGTGGTCTTGCCAGACCATTATTATTTATGACTGCGATATTCATTTCTTCGTAAACACATGGCTTTTATCGACAATTTATATTATTTAATTGTATTATTTATATTAGATATTGTTGTGGTTTGGGGATGTACCCACACAGGTTGTCATATTTGAAATTCCAGCAACAGTTTCGCGCATGTAACCGACCAACACGCACATGAAGATAAGTTCTTATTAGATTTTAATGCACACGACTATAAAAGGGTAGAAACTACGGGATGAATAGATTGTCCAAAAGAATGTCTGGATAAGCTTTTCTTGACAATAAATAAAAAACGGCCAAACAGGAAAACGGCCCGTTGTATTTGATTTCACTGATGTGAAATCCTGGAACAGAAAGTTTGTTCATGAAAGTTTTTTTTTTTAATTTTTTGTACTGTAACCGCGCGTTTATATGTAAAGATTCGGTACCCAAACCGTTGTAGCAGAGTGCGTCGCAAAGAACAGAAAACAAATAATAACTCGACTAACTTTTTTCCAGATGTAACAATTACATATATTTCCTGGTACTTTCCCCCAATAAAACGTGATCCTACCCCTTCTCTCTGATCTCTCCTCTCTAAACTTATCAGCGATGTGTGAACACATTTTTTATAGTCTTCTATGTTCTTCCGTATCGTGACGTCACTGTTATGTTGCTGGTACATATTGAAGGAACATATAAGGGGACTTCCGAACAATGATGATATGACATTTATATCGATTACACCCACGACGGCAACTGTGACGATACTTGTGGACTTCATATTATTGTTACGGGGTTGAGAGAGATTCGAATTCATTATTGAAGGAATGTGTATTACAGTTCCTTTGATAAGAGTAGGAATTCTTTACTTCTGATGGAGGAGAGGACTGGCAATTAATACGTGAAAGGGGGTTATACAAAGTTAATTGAATATGATGATTATCAAAACACATTTACCTTAGAGTTGGTGTAATGACGACACGAAGACCAACAACTACCAAATATTAGATGATTTATGTATCCCTCAACCGGCCGATTGATGCTGTCAGGAATTCAAAATTGTATAGCTACATAGTCTCTCTTCCACCTTTAGCCTATAAGGGGATCAGCTCGACTGCATCGCTGTCCGACTCTCGTCTGTTACTGTCTGTGGTTTTTTGATACTCTGATTAACTAACTTCGAACCCCATCTCAATATATTGAAAATCCCGTATATTTGTGACGTCAGAGGTGATTTGTTAAACGACGTGATAAAATTTCACGTGGATTTTACATATGTTTGTCCAAACACACTTTTGGCAAATTAATATTCCCAGTTCAAATTGTTCAATATCTAACCTATTTTTAATTATTATGCATAAACTGGTATTGTCTATTCTTTTAACTGACAGATTTAATACTCAGTTATTTCTAAAAGAACGGACAATCGATCTTTTTTCTGACAGAAATAATATTTAGTTATTTCTAAAAGAATAAACAATCGGCTGCATTCCTAGGATTTTAATTATCTATTTTCTTTTAACACTTGCTAGAGGTTTCGATTCTAGCGTTTTCTTAATATCATTTTCAATTATCTAGTCTGCGGCTTACTTACATGAGAAGGGGTAAACCCTTCTCATGTAACAATCACTTCGATCACGGCTCAGCATTTGCATACAACGCGCTCTGTTACAGTACACACAATAAGAATGAAAATACAATTGTAATCTTTATAGACAGAGGAATCTGTCCCCCAAATGTGATACGGATGAGGAACTATGTTGAAGCACAGTCAAGTAGCTGCCATGAAAATAAAAACAGATAAGCATCATCTCTTGAAACGAAAAGAAAGAAAAGAAATCGCACACAATTTCAATGCACTAGAAATAACGAATAACACGGGTAGCTGATGCACAAGGGTGTCGTTTTAATTATTTTACCGATTTTCTATAGGGGTTTAAAAGTGCAGGTAATTATCGAAACGCAAGCGCCAGAGGTTGCGGCGGGTGGACGTTGGAAAGAAACGATGTCTTTGGCTACAAAGGCCAGAATCCCCGTAAACAGTTTTTGACGTGTTGAAATTCTATTTCCACCAGACACTGCAAGGAATTAATGCGGCTTCCTACCGTCGTCAGCTTTCTAGCCGATGGGTTTTTGTTTTTAGTAATTTTACGGACAGTATCTGGTTAACGTTGTAAGTGCCGAGTATAGTTGAAATGGGGGGAGGAAGAGATCAATAGCTATTCTAAACCAAACTGTCTCTATTTTGGTGTCACACGCATACATTACATGCCCATACTCTAATGATACAAGGGCTGAGCAAGTATGTTTGTGTGAATATGTTTGCTGTTAAGCAATCTTTTATATAAGAGACTGTATAACTTGAAAAGTTACATCTACCATAAATAGTAAATATATTTAACTGAGGGGAAATTTGATGAAATTTTTCACGGATAACACTTGAATGCATACTGAAGAGAATATGAATGTTTACTTAACACTGTTACTGAGTGTCTACGATCTCTCTGTAGAGAGGTTTGTAAGAACAACCTGGCATGATGATGACTTTTTTCTAAAAGTATATCCTTACCAAATATTTCAAATAATAGTAGTTGCAGTCCAAATAAGATTTCCTCGTATGGCTAGCACACATTGTTATTTTCAAAGAATCGTGCACTTTTTCTTAGTTACATTACGTCAGCTAATAACACGATTTTAGACATTTCACCACACTGGATTTATTCTTATCCTGAAATCTGGCAAGATATATATATATATATATATATATATATAACTATGCTCAAATCGTCTATTAGTGATAGCACATATATATAGTCTCAACGTTTTTACTCGTACAAAAGTTAAGCGGTAAAACAGGACTTGGATCGATTATAATATATATTTATCTAATAATTATATATGAGGTAAGATTCGTTTTTATGTCTAAGAATTTCGAGTAAAATATGGTGAGCATAACAGGAAACCACCACACAAACGTGGATATATATATATATATATATATATATATATATATATATATAATGCTCCCTGTCTTAGGTTGAGCATTTGGGAAGTGATAGGAAAATTACCTTTAGCTCATGCAGCGATGCTCCTTGTGTAAACAAATTGAGCTTAGGTATTTAGACAATGTCGAAACATTGTTAATTATCTGCCCGGATAACAGAAGCGGTATAGCGCAATGGTTAGAAGCCCCGACTGTCGTATATATATATATATATATATATATATATATATATATATATATATATATATATATATATATATATATAGACTGATAGATAGATAGGTGTATTTATACACATATATATATATATATAACTTTATACACATAAATATATATATCCATATATATACGCATATACGTCCATATATCCATATATATATATATATATACATATGGATATATATGTGTATATACATATATGTATATACATATATATATATATATATATACATATATGTACATATATTCATATATATATGCACACTATATATGTACATATATATATATATCCATATATATGCATGGCGATATATATATATATATGTATATATATATATATATATGTATATATATACACATATATTTATGCATATATATAATAGAAATAATAGAAATAAAATCAAACTGTAAGTTGAACTTCACAATCAAATATATATATATATATATATATATATATATATATATATATATATATATGATATAATAAGCTCTAATCTCTATTGGGTATTGAGCGTTTTTAATTCGGTTGGGATTACATTTTCAATATATAAATACTTTTATTTATATTAGTTTGATGCTTACCTTTGTGTATATCAGGTAAACACTACATCCCTACGTTTATATATATATATATATATATATATATATATATATATATATATATATATATATATATATATATATTCTATTCATGTATTTGCATTAAGTGTTGATACATATTTTGTCCGTCTTATTTTATATTTATGTCAACGGTTCTCAATTCACTATTCGCTATAAGTAGTTATATTATGTTCTGAAAATATAAACGTAGTTAAAGGAATACTTTAGTCGTGTAAAAAGAGAATGTACGCAAATTAATTTATGTGTTTGTGAATTTTAAGCGTCCGTGTGTGCAACAACGAAAACTGAAACGTGTATGTCTTGTTGCGACAAGATATTTTTTTATCTGACTAAGGAAGATGTTGGCAGGCATTATAATCCGTTTTGGTAGGAAGTATATTTTAAACGAAAAATTTTTTTATGTGAGGAAAAGTACAATGCAGTCGGTTTGGATAAATATTCGGATATAGATGAATCCGATCTGCTGAAAATCTAATGAATGTAAGCGGCTCGCCAATCAAATTGGTCGAATCTCGTTAATTGGGCAGCTATAATTTACGTATGAAATACTTATTAGTTGACAGTAAAGATATCGAAGTGACTAAGAGAGAGAATGGAAGAGTGTAATACTTGTCACTGTGAAATAATTAGTTACTCTGTAAAAAAGAGTAGGAAGAGGACATAAAAATTATGTGAGAGGAGTATAGCTACATCCTATGAATGTGATCTATTTAGAAGTGTGAATTTTGCCGGAACGGAAAGTGGAAGGTGCGAGAGTGTATGAAAGCGACCGAAAAAACAGCGAACACGAGAGTGTATGAAAGCGAACGGAAAACATGTAATGGGTATTAGCAGGTAGTGTGAGCTTATCTCTGGTCCTCCCTCGCCAATCTTTCACGAAAAACACCCGTCTAGCTGAATCCACTGTGAAAATTTTCCCCCACTCTATATCTGTGCCTAAATCAAAACGCAGATTCCATGAACAAAGCTTCTTTCTTAGAACTGCACGCCTGTGGAACTCTGTTCCGTCTGCCTGCTTCCCTCCGGGCTACAACTTAGATGTCTTCAAGTCCAATGTTAACAAATTCCTAATGAACCGCCCCCTTAAGTAAATATGTCAACAAATCTCCTCACTAACGTAATGTACTTGCAATAACCCTTATCCCTGAGTGGCTTCCGGGCCTTGATAAGTGGTGATCACTATGTAAAAAAAAAAAATTGTATATGACATTTAGGTGTATCGTGTTATAAAACTTGTTTTTACTAAGCGGGAGTAAATGTTTCTATTTTATTATATCAGAAACATAGAAATAACGATGAGTTAGAGCGATATGTTATTAATCGTTGTCCTGTAATTTATTTTCTATCGTATCATCTGTCACCCCTATCACTAAATAAACTCTGTAAAATGTATTTTCGTAGCTATATATACGAAAGCGCTCCAGGCAAAAGTAAAAAGAACAGATCAATCAATACTTAAAATTGTCACAACATAATTTCTCATCTGCTTTTAACACTGAAATGTATCTACTGATTTTCATAATCTAATATTTGGGGTAAACCTGTGACGGGGGCTGTAAAATATCCGTACAAAAAATTCAAAATAAATGTTTGTAGTATATGAAACTGTGAACCGCTACCATCTGTAATTGACGTGATATATTAAGTTGTTTCGTACATTAGCACACACGCGCAAACAAACACACATACATATATATATATATATATATATATATATATATATATATATATATATATATATGTATATACATATATCTATAATTCGCACTACTCAGTCACATATCACTTTTATCTATCTACCTATATACTATATATTTTCTTCGCTCTTTTTTCTTTGCACCCCCTATATATATATATATATATATATATATATATATATATATATATATATATATATATATATATATATATATATAGAAATGGATACAAGACAGATTTTCACTGGTGTCAAATTAGAGCCTGTGTTAATGTATTAAAACCTCGGACATAAGTTAAACCCAGATGAAAAATAGTTGTAAGGGCAGATGAAGGAGTCTCTTATATTCGGATTACACTGTATTATCTGATTGAACTCGACAGAGTTAATCTTTTTTCCTAAAATAATTCGCCCTTACACACACTGTAGCTAACATTTTACAAATAAAATAAAAAACAAAGAAAAAACTGACTATAAATACACCAAGTTTCAAATAAAAGAACACGATAGAAAACGCTTGAGAAAAATATGTCCGAACAACAAGTATTGGGAACCATAATATACAACATGACAGCCGAAAGTAAAATGATCGCTGGGCGAATTGAAAAGTTATCCAAATATATCGGGGAAAAAAGAATAATCTGTCTTGTTCAATCAAACGTGCATGAATATATATATATATATATATATATATATATATATATATATATATATATATATATATATATGCGTGTGTGTGGGTGTGTGTATGTGTGTGTGTGTGTGTGTGTGGTGAAAACGCAATAAGACATCAACTAGAGAAGTTAGTACTTACTCGGTGAGTTGGTCGACATGTGCTGAAATAACAACTATTGACAATAAGGATAAAAATCGGCCAAAATAAACACATATACTATGAAGCCTAATATCAAAGTATTGAAAACACAGCAAAATAAATTGCATGGTCTATTTGACAGAAAAATTATCTCCAGCGAATTATTCTTCTAAGGTTCTCTATATCGTTGTTTATCCATTTTAAGACACTTTATAAAACATTTTTACACATGTGTGTATGATTGTGTATGGGTTCGTACACTTTAAGAATATATATTTTTTTAAATTTATGATTTAGCATTAATCAAAACCGCAGACCAATCTAGGATAATTTTAATAATTGTAAGGTAAATGGTAAAACAACATTGTGGGTCAAAGCTAGTCTTAAGTAATAAAAGCGAACAGCTCAACATGAGCTTATTTATATTATATATTAAACCGACCATGTTATAGACAGCTAAGGAGCAGTCCCTCAAGATAAACATAAATCTAAAGTGACTCCCTATGCTTTTTTTTTCCATTTCATGCCGATTTCCAGACATTTTGAAAATAAAATTATATAAACTAAAATAAAAGTAAATTATGATTACAGACGAGAAAATGTAAAGTTGCACACTTCTGTAATGATTAGAATAAACACAATTACGTACAAGTTGCACCATAGGTTTTCTATTTTTGTAAAAATGACTTCCCAAATATTTTGGAAGAATTTCATGGGGATTTGTAAGAACTACTTTCGGATAAAATCTCCTGTGAGTCATCTGATACATTTAATACGTTCATTTTTATTTTTATATGGACTAGTTAATACGTTCATTTTATTTTAAATAGCGCATCGTTAATATGATCATTTCTATTTTAAATATCGCATCGACGAAAATTAAGCTATAAACATATATATGTACATATATATATATAGTTATACACACATACATATGTACATACACACACAAACACACCCATTTACATACATATATATATATATGTATATATCTGTAAAAGAGATTTAGAAAGCTATCTCAATGCGACTGAATGAATTATAGTCGCTGTTGGTAAGAGGAGACGAGAACAAGTGGCGATTTACAAATCAATAAGTACATACACACACACACACACATATATATATGTATATATATATATATATATATATATATATATATATATAATATTATTTCCTGTAAGTAAATATAGTAATCTACTGCTGCAATGTGTAAACCGTTTCGATCATTATTTATCTCACCAGGCAAGAAAAAATTAAAAAAATAAAACAAAGTTGAGGCGATATGTTTTTTTTTATTTTAAGAGATAATCATTTGTCATGTCTTACGTATAGCATGGTTCAAAATTGAGGCCCATTATCCGTAGACAATGTGCAGCGTTTTACCACATTGCTATTACAATATTTCGATGTAAAAATGTGTATTTTCATGAATAGCTGCTCATTAGTACCAACTTTGAATCGAAATATAGTCATGCCAGTGTAGTATGGCATGCACATATCTGTATTAAATATAAATTGTTTATATGTTATTAAACATTTTTATATAAACCAAGTTGATTTTCTTTATATTTTATTCTACAAATACCTGCTTAACCTGCATTTTATATGATAACTGCTACATCTTTCAAGATGATCGCCATTATATTGAGTTCTCCCAATCTCCTCGTCCATGTCATCCTAGATGACTCTGTTTTTCTGCCGCAGATTTGCACACTTGAAGCAGATGTGACATACAAATTGAGCAATTTCTACTGAGTTGACTTCCTCTGGAGGTTGAAGGGTATTCCTAAGGACAATCACATTTTACATACATACATACATACATACATACATACATACATACTTACATATATAAAATATATGTACAACTAATAAAACTATATTGTCTCCTGTGTATTTACGCAAGCTTTTTATATCATCTGGGTCTTTAAGGAATACATCCGGGCCTTTACGGAATACATCCGGACGACCACCAATTCTCGAATCGTCAATTGGTCTTCATTTGTACGAAAATAAAACTTGTGGCCAAGCATATTCTGATGAATGCTTCCGCATTTTACATAAAGCCCGGAACAAACAGCACCTCAACATCTTGGAGGCCGTCAGTGTGCTGATGCGCAAACCAGCTTTATGTAGACAAAAAGAACTTTCACATAAATTAGAGTTATTTAAAGAACTCTAAAAAAAAAAAAAAGTCTACATGTACGCTGGTTTTTCTGTTTTGTCTATACTTACTTGTAGACAACGGCTTTTCTTAATTATATATATATATATATATATATATATATATTTCTCGACTTCATCTCCTCCCCCTTTTTCCATTCTCATTCGTTAATTTAATGCAACTTACCGACGAGATCTATTGAAAAGGGTCGGTCGAAAGGTTAACCTCTAGAGCCCTTAATTTTTTTTACACGAAATTTCGTATGGATCCTTTTTTATTCGATGTTTTTTTTTTACCTGTAATTCTTTTTAGTCGATCTGTCTCTATACAATTTCCCGTTTCTTTTTTTTTCACCCATAATGACTCCATTCATACTTTTCAAAGCAATATATATATATATATATATATATATATATATATATATATATATATATATATATAATTTAAACATAAGCGCGGTAAGTAAAATACACAAACGCAAAGCAAACACGGCTTATTCCATTTGGAAATTATCATTTACCTCTTATTTTTATATCTATATTATTTTTACTTAAGAAAACTGATCGGACTCGTTGATTACATATAGACATAATGTATATATTAGCATATATGACATTATCGGCATGGAAGTAAAATTATATATACGCATATCCTTGTAATAGCATATATAAAAACGTTATACTGCACATTAATTCTGGTGAATTATCGCAATATTTTGTTTAATTATTTCGAAACGTAAGTTTTCTTTGAATTTTATACGTTCATACACTAACACTCGCTTACACTATTCAAAGAAGGATACAGATACTATACGTTAAATATAATGCAAAAAAATAATATATAAGAAATCAAATAATTAAATCTGTTGCAAATCGTATAAACCAATACTTATCTCGATTAGGTTAAACATTTTTACTTATGAAATCTCTGCCAAAACCCAGATTACATGGATAGCATCGAAAGTATTTATTCATATCGAATCCATGACTGGTGTATCTTTCCATGCATATTAAGCTATTCGAGTTAACAACACGGACTGAAAACCCTGGTGCATGATGTTCGATTGAATCACTTCGTTCTACTGGAACTATTTCATTTAACCAACATTTGACTTTGTGACTATCCTCCTGCCAAAAAGATAAACATAAGATAGCATGCAGTGTTGGTAGAAATGTTGATATAAAGAGTCAGAAAAGTATGTTGTTGCATTGAATATGGTCTTATTGGAAATAAGGTAAACATCCTATATTAGAATGTTGGATGTTAAACGTTGTAAAAAAACTTTGGGAGATAAACAAAAATCTAATGGCAAGGATTAGTTGTATAAATTAAGTGTTTATAAAAATACACTGGAGATAAACTTTTCATGTCAGATAAGTTGTTGCGCAAAATCCGTCTTTAAAACGTAAACTATTAGATGAAGATCAAGTTCAAGATAAGCTGTGGAATTTTATCCGGTCTTGCAGAAAAAAAGTCTACTTCTACAGCAAGATTATTTGATGCCGCAAACATCTTTTAAGTAATTAATATCTAGTAGAAAGTGTTTTATTTTTCAATAAATACAGCATTGTCGAAAACTCTCAACTGGGCAATGTTTATCCAGTGGCAAATAGTTTTTTTTTTTGCATCATGTAATGATTATTTTTACTAATTTCAATACGAGTTAAAGGTGCAGTGCGAGGTGTAATATTTCACAATAATGGCAAATAAAAATTTGTGTTGTAAAAAATACGAGGTAATGATCGAGTGGCAGATATAATATTGATAAAAGCCTATAACGTGATAAATATTCAATGACAAATACGTTATATCATTGAATATTGTGTCTATTGAGTAGCGAACGCGATGTTTTACTCAACAAGTACTGTTCTTCTCCTTTTATTTTCAGTTTTTCTTTCTTCAAGAAAAGAAAATATAGAAGATGAGAAACAAGAACTAATAATGGAGCTTCGGATGCTTTAAATGCTTGCGGATAAAGAAAGAATGGTCATTCGCATGGCAATCAGTTGACATGAGATGTTTACTGTAAAAACCGGGCTATAGAAAATAAACTCGCAGTGTTAAGCAAATGACACGTCCAGTCGTTAAGTATGCCAGCAAATGCACATGCCCTCTTCAGATTAAATTCACTTCCGTTAGACTAAAATAGGTTCGTCAACACATGTAAAAAGCACTGCTTAATCAAATATAGACCCCGTTACAGAGTAATTCAAAATAGCCCAACTTTCTATTACCACTTAACAACCCCAAATTTTTCAGTGTTAATATATATTGAATAATTTTTATGCGAATTATACTGATGAATGCAGCATATTTAAGAGTAAAATGTTACATTATGAAAATAAACGCAAAGTTTAGATGAGTGATTCGATTAGGTAAGATATACGTTTGTCTAATAAGAATTTGATAGAGCGAACACTCCATATTTGATTTTTATTTGCCATTATTGTGATTTGCGCGTGATGATTAGTTTATTTCTTACTTACTTATCAGAGACGATAACTTCAAAACCATTAAAATTAAGTATCAGTTGAAATAAAATTTGATCATGTATAGCACGCGCACACACATATTATATATATATATATATATATATATATATATATATATATATATATATATATATATATATATATATATATTGGAATAAATCCGTAAAAGTTCTGCCGTTAACCCCAAATTATATTATAAGCTTGTGAATATGTAAGGAGAGTATATGAGCTCAGTTAAATCGATTGGATTTTTTATTTTTGCTCTCAAACACAAAGAGAATCTTAACATAAAGAGCTATCAAAAATCCAATATTGATTCGTACGATGCTATTC
Organism: Euprymna scolopes; assembly: GCF_053919585.1. Classification (NCBI taxonomy): domain Eukaryota; kingdom Metazoa; phylum Mollusca; class Cephalopoda; order Sepiida; family Sepiolidae; genus Euprymna; species Euprymna scolopes. The sequence continues at coordinate 47,874,159 of NC_136515.1, read as the reverse complement.
ATATTAATAAACACAGCAATTAAACAAAAGCGCTGATATAAAATAAATCACTTTGTAAAATGCATCCTTCTTTATAATAGTAGCCAGCACCTGCATTGTTCTCAATTTCGTTCCGTGAAGAACATACATGTACATATAATAAAGTATACTTATTAAAAAGAACACGCGCTTCATATTTTTGTTCGGACATATTAAAAGATGAGGCAAAATTAAATATTCGTGAAGTTATCAAAGGACAGCTGATTTCATTTTAGTATTCTGAATCACACATAAAATAAGAAGTAGTGATGAAAAATGCCTAAGGCACTTTTGTACAATCACCTTCAGAGAGATAAAAGGCATGCTGACAGCCCACTGTTGACGTGTAAGGAAAAACTCAGGAACAATCTGAAACTTTTGAACAAACTGCTTTTGACAGAAATAATGGAGATTGACATGCCATATTACTTTAAAGTTTTCGAATTAGGAAGAGTACAAAAACACAAAGAATCAAGAGGAAAGAGAACAGAATTTGTAGCCACACCAGGTGATATTTCATTGAATACAGGGCTCAAGTCTCATGAAAGATTGAAACACCTAAACTAAAATTAGTTTTTTAGAGCCATGCAAACGTTAAAATCGCAATTTAAAAAACAATAAATTCACGGCAAACATCCTTGTCTTCACCCCTAGCCCTTTTTATTAAAAATATTTGATTGCTGAAAGTTAACACCTGTTTTGTATTAAGAATTACGATTTTGAATATAACCTGTGTTGCCTGAAGAAATCTCTAGTTAATAAATCTTTGAGGACAGAAAATTGCTCATGACTGTGTAGCAACATATTACTGCTTATGTAAAAAATGAAGTATATATATATATATATAGTATTTTGTGTTGAAAGTGATTTTAGTTCGTATGGGCTCAAAAATGTTGGGTGGATGTTTTTTAATTTCTTACAGATGTACAGTACGTGTCTGGTAGTGTGGCTTGATATATTTTGTATCAAAATGTCTCAGACTGGTATCAGAACCGATAATGACCACGTGTCGAGTAAAGAATGAACGGTAACATTATGACTAAAGTTTACAGCCTTATACTACAAAAGCTGTCAAGTGCAATTGAGTAAATGTTATTACCGCACCAACCCTGACTATACAGTCAACAGCATAGGATAGTTCAAAAATTATATTTGGTTGGGGAAGAATTGTACCATGTTACTTTATACTTAGATTTTAAACTTTCATTAAAGGCATCATTAAACATAGTTTGTTAAATAATACTAAGTTATATCGCGTGCAATGTACACACAGATGTGATGTAGACAATATTAACTCTTCGGCCGCATCCTGATAAAAAAAACAGCAATCAGTCGATTTCAATGAAAACAATGGGCAATTTCACCGATTTCGATGATAAAAAGAATTAGGAATTTTATGCATTTGTAAGTCTAGATTCAATCCCTAGAATGTACTAAATCCCTGTTTATATATATATATATATATATATATATATATATATATATATATATATATGTGTGTGTGTGTGTGTGCGTGCGTGTATATGTATATATATATATGTACATACATATGTGTATATATTCGTACATATATAAGTATATATATGTATATATATATCTATGTGCATCTATAAATATATATTCATATATGTATGTACAAATATATATATATATATATATATATATATATATATGGATATATATATATGTGTGTGTATATATACGTATTATGTATATATTTATATATATATGCATATAGGTGAATATATATGCATATATAATATGGATATGTATATAAATATGTATATCTAAATATGTATATATATATATGTATACATAAACATATATATGAATATTAATATATATATATACATTTTATATAAAGATATATATGAATATAAATATATATATATTTTATAACTACTTAATTTACTCACATAAAATTAATATACGAAAGTATAGATTTGTGCGTAAACTTTAAGTATTTACTTCAAAAATGCTCAATACGTAGGTAGAGCTTGTTAGTAAGGTATAAAATGTATATGGCGATTAACCTACACTGAATATTCCGCGTTTCATCCACTCAAGGTTTCTTCAGGCTTATGCGCGAATTCTGTGGTTGTTTGCCGTTTATATATGCTCATCTTCTATTGAAATTTTAGTAAGCCAATCAGCTTTCTAGTATCCACCGCGCCCTTCCTATCAGCCAATGAGAATGCATTTATCGGACAAAGACCTATTTGACCTCTGGTGGACCTGTTCCTTCGTGTGTGCTCTATTCAGCAAGGATATTTAGCTTCTTGGTCTGTTTTAAATCTAGGTTAGTGTTTTTTATGTTAGTTTGTATATATATATATATATATATATATATATATATATATATATATATATATGCGTACTACTCCTCCATTTTCCCTGAACTATTTAAGAAGGCACTTAACTAGCAGAGGATTAAACTGACTTAACTAAGTTGGAAATTGAAATCATAAAAATAGCCAGAAAATCCCTAATCAATTATTACGGTGAATTGTGGACCATAAAAGATGGAGAGGATGGCCATTTTTACATTACAATAGGTGCACAGACTCCCCGCAGGTCACTGACCTGGTTGGTCTCTAGTTACTAAGGCAGATAGACAAGAAAATTCCAGCTTTTACCGGGGGCATTTACAGGGACGACGCACTTTTCATAGTACATTCTAGCGACCGTATTACGGAAAAATCAAGAAAAAAACATCAGAACTTTTTTTTAGGGAATTTGGATTAGGAATAACAATGGACAGCAATTGCAGGATAGTTAATTTTCTGGACGTTACCCTCAACCTAAATAATAGCGCATACAAACCTCACCACAAACCTAACCAAAAATAGATTACCGATCAAACCATCCGAAAGGCATGAAGAAAGCACTGATCCCTAACATTTCTAAAAGAGTTTCAGAACTTTCTAAGGATGCAAATCTTTTTGAAAAAAAACAGGAATACTAGAATGAGACCGTTCGGAGATCAGCATACAATGGAAAATTTGAATATAACAGTAACAATAATAGTAACTACAAACCTTAGTGCCTAATCTCGTACAACATGCCAATGAAATCTAGAAAAAAAAACTAAGACCAATAAGGAAAACGTTGAAAATGATAATAAGAATAGAATGGGGGGGAATAATAACAGAAAACAGGGAAGGATGATGGTGGTACCATTAATAAGAGTAATAGACACAAGAGACAGGTTAGGTTCAATCCACCATTCAGCGAGCATATCAGAAATTATATAGCTAAGGAATTCTATAGAATAATAGACCAACACTTCCCCCAGATAATAAACAATGCAAAATAATAAATATAAACTCTGTAAAATTATCTTTCTCAAAGTCCAGAATCTTAACCAACACTATAATTAACTCCAACAATAGAAAAATTAGCAAAATGAGGAAGAATAAGGAACTAGCATCAAACGAACATATACCAAACAGAAAATATATTTGCAGGATACCTGAAAATTGTCCGTTGGATGGGAAATGTCTAACCTCGGAAATAGTGTATAAATGCGAAATAAAAACCGACAACACTAAGAAGGTATCTCTGGGAGACACGGGAGCCGTGTTTAAGGGCAGATACAGAAATCACGTAGTATCATTTAAAAAGGAACCTGGGATAGAACCTAATAGAGATGGCGTAAACGACAGCAGGGTGGTGGGCACAAAAATAAGCATCAGAAATAAAAACAAAAAGAAAAATACAACTGCATTAGGTGATTGGATTAGGGAACTTAACAGATATAATGAAAACATTGAATTAAAATGCTCAGTAATGGACAGGGGAGGAAGTACAGCCCTGGGAAATCAAAAAGGTGCAATATATGCTTATTGGAAGCCTTCTACATTGTGAATTCCAAAGAGGAAATTTTGAATAATAGACCTGATGCCATACAGGGATGCCTTCATAGAAATAGATTTCTTCTATCACGCCTTAAATGTAACTGAGGCATAACTCTTTTTACAACAATAAGGATCATCGTATGTTAGGATTAAATTTCAATGTAGAGTTAAATAGGTAGAATTGTTACAATATAAATGAAGGATCCAAATCTAACATGCAAATATAGTTTCCTTTCTTCTTAACCGGGTAAGAAATATAAATAAAGTATATAGCTCATCTAGGAATGGGAATTTTTTATCCATAACTGCTATCTTGTATTCAGTCTTAGCAATATTAACGGTAAAATAAGTAGCACCTTCTTCAAATCAATAAAACTACTCAGCAATTAATCTAGTTATTATTAAAAATTAAATTAGCAACCTGGGGGTTAATACTCGATTTAAATATTAATTCAATTTATTTTGTCATCTGACACCGTAGGTGTGTAGAATCCATGCTGATTACGTATTGCCCTCCTTCGCTCTATGGTCTTAGTGTTTTTCACCCATAAATGCAGGAGTAGACATCTTCCCACCGGAGTAAAACACACTTGGAGCCATTGGTGGTTTTGCTGTTAGAATAATAATTAGAGGACATACAATAATTTATTTATTTAGACAACCAAAGAACACAACGCATGAATTATATAACAGGAGCAGCATAAGTGATTAATAACAGATGCGGGTTACACACAACTTATTCCTTTAGATCAACACAAAATTTATACACTTAATTTTTTTAAATAAGCCATTGTAGCACGTTCTGGACCTATCAGATTAAATTAATTATTAAATCATAGTCGCCTTCAAGTAATCGATGAACCGAAAACACAAACGACCTGAATTACATCCCTTTAACAATTTTAAGATACAAAATCGATCCAGTTTCAAACAGAATTAACTAGCAGTATTTAATTTAAATGGATTATCTCCCTTCAAATCATACTAAGCAACGAAATAAAAATCTTCTTCAAGTAGAATGTCTATGAATTTTAAGACAATAAATAGATTAGAACACTTCACCGGAAATGTCCTACAAGGTTTATACATATTTAATACACCCATTTTACTTTATTCTCATATTCAATCAAATTCTAAACCTGAAATAGTATTATATACATGTACCTATAAAACGATAATCTATAAACATTACTTGCCACTAATACGAAACTAAAACTATCCGTAACATCTTTACAGGGTTGTTACGAACATAATATAAATATAGATACCAAATTTTTTTAAATTCTTTTTGAAAAAAATCAATCATTGGGAAATAAAGGAATTTAGGACCCCAACAAATGGGATATATTTAAAACATTGTTTTTCTTTTTTTAAATTGCTTAGGGTTCCCCGTAGAAACTTCACATAACTCTGTTCTTAAATAAGGATACGACAATTTGGCGATACATTAATATTTAAATAAGCTTTTCCGTAATCATAACCAAGGTAAATTTTTCTCGCATGCTTTTCCCGTTGGGGATTCCCCCATTTTTTTCTTTCTATTAAAAAAATGCTATATTGTCAAAAGTGTACTTTGTCATAAAGTCTGAAAGAATGCTGGGTTTTGAAAATTTTCAAACAATATAATGCTTGAAATTGTCTAACTAGACATTGAAATATTTGTAACGTAAAATGAAATATACTTGTTGTTGCCATCAACACATTGTCTTGAAGTCTGGATTTTGCACACACAGTATTAATGCTCAATTATGAAATGTGATAATTTTTAGCTTAATTTTATGCCAATCATTTTTGTCTTAACACCTATAGGTATATGAAAATTTACTGAATTACACGAACTCAGTGTATTACATATAAGTATATATATATATATATATATATATATATATATATATATATATATATATATATATATATATATATAGTGATTGAATCACAAAAGCCTATATTCCAAATTTCGTGGTGTTCATTATGTTGCATTCCTGACATTTATTAGACATTTATAGTTGTCTACAGTATCTGTTTCGTAATACTATATCAACCACTTAATTATTATATCATTAATATATGTTCTTTGATCTAAACTCTTCAGGCGAAATAGAAACAATCAATCAAAATGGAATACACTGCGTTTTGGCATTAGTAACATTCGAAAATTGGAAGAAAAATGTAAATAGTCATGGTATGTTTCCATTACGCAATTTTCAATTTTCAACATCATTAATTTTGGAATATATTTTTGCCATTCATTTCACTATATTTCTGTAAAATTGCATTGAACTTCTCAAATAATATTTGGATATAATAATGACATAAAGTAAATTTCAACAGATATATATATATATATATATATATATATATATGTATGTATATGTATATATATATTTATATATATTAGTATAAATATGTATATATCTGCATATATATAAATAAATATATATATATATATATACATTCACGTGTAATCACCCTTTTCTTCACTATATTCCCTCTGCCTCACATTTTTTATCAAGAAAGATCTTTGCCTTACTTGCAGTTTCATCAAATAATTTTGTATGCAAAATCGTATCCCGCATTTTGCTAATTCTTACCCACTGATGAGAAGGAAATACTTTCTTGGAAACTATGCGGATTAAGAACTATGCACTTATTAAGTGTTTCCTTTTCAGATTAAATCTGTTTTTTTAACTCTTATGTATATATATGCATATATAAATATATATATGTATACATAAATATATATATGTATATATAAATATATATATATGTATATATATGTATATTTAAATATATATATTTGTATAAAATATATATATATAAATATATATTCATATATAAATATATATATAAATATATATATATATATTAATATATATAAATAAAAATATATATATATAAATGTATATATCTATATAAATATATAAATTTATATATATATATATATGTATATATATATGTGTGTGTATATATAAATATATATATAAATATATAAATTTGTATATATATATGTATATATATGTATATATATATACATATATATATATATATATATATATATATATATATATATATATATATATAGATGTATATTGATGTATTAGGAAACCAAGTTTTTTTTTAAGTGTAATAAATGTACACGATTATTTTGAAACGCTTATACTGGCCTAAATACGGATGCAATATATGCAACTATAATGGACAATAAAAATTATTTAAGGAGTTAAATAATCAAATTCCTTGGTAGATAGAAAAAACTCGGCTCGGTTGCATGATTGGTTTCACCCCCCCCCTCTGAATGGATGGTTCACTTAGATAGAGGTGCATGTAGAGACTTATAAGATAGAGGGCAACGTAGAAATTCCGAATGATTCTCTTAATTACTTCATTTAAAATTATATTCATATTATTAAAGTATATGAAAAATAGTTATATTTAAATAGGTTTCGCGCACAATAAATCTCTTATTATTTAACTGAGAGATACATAAGCGATTTATGTATTTCTGCGGTTAATTTTACCATAGAATTATAATAGTTACGTAGATTCGCTTACGTTTTTTATATATAGGGAATACATAGATATTGCGCACGCATATGCACAGACATTGCGTTACATATAATTATTAAAATATAAATGATCTCTTAGTATCATTATAATAACGTTGATTGTTTCCATTAACCGGCCACCAATAGATACATCAAAAGAGATTAGCCTGAGTAAGAAAATTGCAGGAAGAACCAATTCAAGATTAAAGAAGATCGTAAGAGCAAAGATATCCCTTGAAGGGATGAAATAATTCTTGGATCGATGCTGTTACAACGAACTTTGGAAAAAAAACCCTTTGGCTGCGTTTCTCTCTTTGGCCATGTTTAATTTCTTCTGTAGCTTCCAAATTGAACATATTTCGCATTACCAAACGCAGATGCAAGCAAACCGTTCCCTTCTGAGCGGAATTTCACTCAAGGGTGGAGGAAACCGCTTTCCAACAATCAACAAGATAATTGAGTAATATACTTCAAACGCATGGGACTACAAGTTACATTTGTCGCATATATTCTGCAGTTGTACACTGTATCCAAATGTCCATAACGTCAAATATTTATTTGTAAATAATCCATATTTCTAAAATTCGCAGTAAGATATCTAATTTTTCTATCAACACTAAGCTTATTGTATGTATAAAAATGGCCGATATATTAAATTTATTAATTGTCTTTGAAACATCACCCACTCAGATTTGTTTGAACAGGATACACCCATCCTGGGAAAAGCGTTAACTAATGATTGAAAAACTATTAGCTTTATCGGCGAACTGCATAACATTCAGAAGAGATGATGTCTTTCAATTATGGATTTTTTTTTGGATATTCTGAGACCAGGAAAACCAAACTGACAAAACAAGCGTTTGGTGCGGTGTATTTGTTTTTCTTTTACTTTTTCCTTCCCCTCTTGTTCTTTCAGTGTCCTCGTCTCTCACATTGCCGATGTTGACGAGGGTGTGCCGCAGTTCACAACAATAGAAAAAGAATACTTCAACTCAAAACTAAGGGATGCCTCTGTGACACCAACTGGCAAAATACCATCCAAGCACAAGTGGACACACGCAAGCCCTTTCGAGACTGTGACCATTGGTGGCCTCACCTCGATTTCTCAAAGTATTTCCACTTCGGTCCAAGCTGCAATATGGGTTCTATTCGTCATTGTAGATCTCCCTGCTTACCCTAAATATATCTCAGTTCATTTGTTTCTTTTATATCACACTTTTATTACAATTGCATAGAACCCAGCCACACTTTAAAATAAAAATTCATTAATCTCTATTTAAAAACTTCCAAACCTTGTTTAATAATACCTTTCTGCATTTATAAACCAAGTCTTCATTGTTGTTTTATCATTTCTGTCTTCTGAAACTCTTATTCATTGTTAATAGGCCTCTACTGTATAACAATTCTACTTTTTATATTACACTTAATAAAAATATAGACATTTCCTCAAAAGAAAACGTGATAGGTTGTTCAAACATGCAACATACAGCATAACAGCGATATTTTGATCGATTTTTATTCAAAGCTATAGCAACTATAGCAAGACTCTAACTGTGCCAATACAGAGCAGGACAACTATATTAATTATTATGCTAAATATTGAATATAATTCGTGTAGACGAAATACTAGGTCTCTCGGAAAACATATACTTTCACACTGACTATCCATTCTATCATTCCATATTCTCTGCATACGTAGATTTTCTCCAAACAAGTTGAATCTACAACCCCACAAATAAAACTATGAGATGACTCAGCATGCCCCATATTCTAAAATTTTTTATTTTAGTAAGTATGTCAGTAATTTTCGCTTTTTGTAATTTTCCACATTTCTCACATTTTTTAATTGTCTAATTTCCCCTGCCCAAATTCCTTTTTTTTGTGTCTTAGTTCACTTTTTCCCTATTTTTTTTTACCTATGTTTAACTGCGTTTTGATGTTTCTCTGGGAATTTTGTATAAAACTTTAATCTTTTTTCTCGATATGTCCTTTTTATTCTGGTGTTTTTATTCCATTCTTTTTACTTATTTTGTTTCTCCATGTTTTCTGTAATTTTTATCATTTATCCATTGTTTTTTTTATGTGTTTCGCTTAAACTTTTTTTTACTTGTATAATGCGAATGTACGAATAGTATTTAATTCTTATTTTATAAATTGTCCTTGTTTTTTCAGTTTATCTT
>NC_136515.1:47854559-47859559 GCF_053919585.1 Euprymna scolopes | reverse complement strand
ACAATAAATAATTATTCTAGTTTTTTTTATTAAAACTGTACTGCCCCCTTACTAAAATAATAACTTTGATATCTTTCCTGGGCTGATTATTTCATTACATACACCCGGTCAATTAACCCACATTTCATCATTTTTCATAATTATTGATTATGTTACTATGGTCGAGAATAATTTTTCATAATTTCAACCCACATTATCGCCCCTCTTTTTACTAAAATATTAAATTTGATATATTGTATCGGCTGCTTATTTTATCAAAAAAACACAACTATAAATTAACTCACATTTCATCATTTTTAATAATTCTTGGATATGGTACTAATTTTGACATTAATTTTTCATCATTTAATCTCACCATATCGCACAGTTTCTTAAAATAATAACTTTGATATATTGTCTTGGCTGATTATTTTATCACAAACACACGCATCAATCAACTCACATTTCATTATTTTTCGTAATTCTTTGATATGTAACTAATTTCGACAATATTTATTTCATAATTTAAACCGACGTTTGTCGCCCAAACTTACTAAAATAATGACTTTGATACATTTGCTGGGATGATTATTTCATTACAACCACATGAATCAATTAACATCCATTTAATCATTTTTCATAATTCTTGGGTATGTTACTAATTTCGACAATCATTTTTCATAATTTTACCCACATTATCGCCCTCGCTTAATAAAATAATAACTTTGAAATATTGTCTGGGCTATTATTTTATTACAAACACACTAATGCATGAAATCACATTTAATATTTTTTCATAATTCCTGGATATGTTACTTGTTTCGACAATCATTTTAACCCACATTTTCGCGCTTTCCTTTTTACTAAATAATAACTTTGATAGATTGTCTGGGATGATTATTTGCTTACAAACACACCAATCAATTAACTAATATTCCACCATTTTTCGTAATTCTTGAATATGCTACTAATTTCGACAATAATTTTTCATAATTTAAGACCTCCTTATCTTCTTCCCCTTTACTAATATAATAAATTTGTCTAGGATGATTATTTTATTATAAATAGAACAATCAATTAAACACATTCGTCATTTTTCGTAATTATTGGATATCTTACTAATTTCGACAATAATCTTTTTTATAATTTAAACAATCCTCATCGCCCTCTCTTAATAAAAAAATTACTTCGATATATTTTCTGGACTGATTATTTCATAAAAAACACAACTATCAATTAACTCACACTTCATCATGTTTCTTAATTCTTTGATATGTTACTCATTTCGACAATTATTTTAAATATTTTGACCCATATTATCACCCCCCACTACTAACATAATAACTTGGATATATTATCTGGGATGATTATTTCATTACAAACACACCAATCAATTAACTCACATTTCGTCATTTTTCATAATTCTTCGATATGTCACTAATGTCGACAATCATTTTTCATCATTTTAACACACATCATCGCCCCACTTACTAAAATAATAACTTTGATATATTGTCTGGACTGAATATTTCATTGCAGACACACTAATGCATTAAATAACATATTATCATTTTTCATAATTCTTGGATATGTGATTAATTTCGACAATTATTTTTCATAATTTAAACCATCCTTATCGCCCTCTCTTACTAACATAAGTACTTTGATATATTCCTGGACTGATTATTTTATTATAAAAACGCAATCGAGTAACTCACATTTAATCTTTGTTCATAATACTGGATAGGTTACTAATTTCGACAATAATTTTTATAATTAAAAACCCACATTATGCCTCTCCCTCCTACTTATATAAAATATTTGATATATTATCTGGGATTATTATATCATTACAAACACACGAATCAAGTAACTCACATTTCATCATTTTTCATAATTCTTGGATATGTTACTAATTTCGACAATAATTTTCATAACTTTAACCCACTATGTCGCTCCCCCTTACTTAAATAATAACGTATATATATTGCCTGGGCTGATTATTCCATTACAAACAAATCAATTCAATTCTGGGTATTCTCATAGTATATATGTTTCACCTATCTTATCCAATGCCGGGTGACACCGCATATTCTGCTAATATATATCGGTCACCTATCTCATTCGGTTCCGGGTGACGCTGGGTATTTTGCTACTATATGTTTTCCACTTATCTCATTCAGTACTAGGCGACGCTTTCTGATAGTATATATTCGCACATCTCATTCAATCCCGGGACTGACTTCGTGTCCGCCACCCTATTGTTGAAAATATACATTAAATAAAGTAATATTTTAATCGTAAACTTTTTCAGCCATTTTCGGGACTGACTTTATATCGCCAACCCACTGCTAAAAGTATACATGAAATAATGTAATGTCTAAATAGTAAACTGTTTCAGCCATTTCCGGGACCGATTTTATATCCCAAACCCACTGCTAAAAATATACATGAAATAATTTAATGTCTAGATAGTAAACTCTTTCAGCCATATCTGGAACTGACTTATAATCCCCACCCCACTGTTGAAAATATACATGAAATAAAGTAATGGATAAATCGTAAACTTTTTCAGCCATTTCCGGGGCCGACTTCTTATCTCCCATACTACTGTTAAAAATATACATTAAATAAAGTAATGTCCAAAACGTAAATGGTTACAGCCATTCCCGGAACCGACTTCATATTTCCATCCCCAATGTTACAAGTATACATTAAATAAAGTAATGTGTAATGCGTAAACGGTTTCACCCATTTTCGGGACTGATTTAATATCCCCCCACCCCACTGTTAAAAATATACATGAAATAAAGTAATGTTTAAATCGTAAATGGTTTGAGTAATTTCCGGGACTGACTTCATATCCCGTAACCCACTGCTTAAAATATACCTGTAATAAAGTAATGTTTAAATCATAACCTCTTCCAGCAGTTTTTCGAAAGTAATACATAAAAAACATTAACATGGTTAGGGATAAGGCAACCATTGCTTCAACATGAATTTCTGAGTGTAGTATCAATTTCAGCATTTCAGTGACTTAAATCCCCCTTTTTTGGTCTTGGTTAATGGAGGAGAAATCCTTCATTGCTGATACATTTCTTATCTTTGTTATTGGCCAGAGTGGCCGATTTGGGGAGCTCATGTCCGATTCCGCCCTTGTGGGGAGGCAAGTAAACCAAAAAATAACCAGAACGGACATTTTCCAAGGCATTTTATAATTAATCAGAAGTGACATTTCCAGGGCATTTTGTAATTAAATCAGAAATAACTTTTTCCCGTTACTTTTTTAATATTAAAACTTTGTTACATTAAACATAGTACCTATTCACAATGCTCCCCACGGGACAGATTTATACACCAGGGTCGTTTTTAACGTGGAGAAAAATTTGTCTTAGTCGTAAAGGAGTTCTCTTCCACTGAGAGAGAAGAAATTGAAAGGTAGCACCTGAAGTCAGATACTACACTTTGATCTTAACAAAAACGCCAAGAAAGACAAATCATTTTTATTAGCTTTGCCTCCATAGCGACACCAATTTTTTTTTATATTTCAATTTCAATGGCGGCAAGTTAATTTGGACACTTTCCTTTTTTAGGGATGCACAGCATGATAACGGACGGTTGGTTAGTTGTTGTTGTTTTACGGCATATCAACCCTTTCGGGTTACTTAATGCCGAATCCAAAGATTTTGAAGAATTTTTTTTTAATAGAGTATATTTGTTGTTTTCACGTCGGTTTCTATTTAACCCATAGTTAGGACCCTAACAGGTACTACCACTCCGGGTCAGAGTGGACCTGGGAGCAATGGTAATTAAAGGGTGGCTCCACACTCCCCAAAGCCCACAAGCTGGGACCTCACGGCTGGATATATTTTAAGGTCATATCCAGGACCCACGTTGAGGGACTTTTACCCTCTGCAGGGGGGCAGTCGGCGTATTCTAATGCCCCACCGACAGGGCCGGATAATGGACGGAACGATAGGCGTAATAATATAATGATGATAATAATAATAACAATACTACTACTACTACTACTACTACTACTACTACTAATAATAATAATAACTCTGATTTCGTTTATCAATGTCTTCCTGAAAAAAAAGATTAGATTCATTTCGAGAGGATTTCTCTCAATCTCGGCCCCTAACCAGGGGTTTCAAAGATCAACGTATTTCCTAAGGATGTTTGTGATACCTAAAGTAACAGAGGTCTGAAGGCCGCCTAAAACATCGGGGATTCGACGTTTTCTCAATTGTTCTTTCAGACGACTTGATACAACTCCTAGCGTACCAACCACGACCGGGATTATTTGTGGTTTAACCCCGTGTATACGCGTATCTCCAAGACCAATGCTCCCTTATTGCCCCACTTCTCGTTTTTCTCGTGGTAGATATCAAACGATGGATATTGAGTACAACAACTTGATTATAATATATACACAGACGTGTTCCGTTTAAACCGGGATTTTAGATTACCTGATATGTTCATTATTTGATCGAAACAGTAACACTGATATTACCGTTACTATTTAAATCATTTACTTGAAATTAGAAAAAAAATGTATACACACGTACATACACACAGTACACACACACGCACACACACACACACACATATATATACACACACATATATATATTTGTGTGTGTGTGTGTATACACACAAAAAGTATATTCAAGCAGGAAAACTCGTGAATTAAAAGTTATTAAGTATGCTCAATACAAAACAGCAAAATATATATTTATTTATAAAGACAAATATTACGTAGTCGCCACACTTATCATTCTAATGTTTTAAACGAATAATTTTTCCGTAACGAAGACTTGATTATTACCGACCGATTGTCTGCAACATTACCATGTTCAGTGTAGCGACTATGTTATATTTCTCACTCTCTCTCTCTCTCTCTCTCTCTCTCTCTCTCTCTCTCTCTCTCTCTCTATATATATATATATATATATATATATATATATATATATATACTCGTAGGCTTCCAATCACCCATTAATAAAAACAGATCAAAT
>NC_136515.1:47792059-47849559 GCF_053919585.1 Euprymna scolopes | reverse complement strand
GAGCACTCTGCCACCTGAGCAAACTAACCATACACACAAGAAAGTCTATTACCTAACAGAGATGAAGCAAACCTTGGCGAAATCCGACTATTGAACGGACTTACTTTGCCTCGAACAAGGGAAGAGGTCATCAAACCAAGCTATAAACCAAGCCAATCTCTCACAACTATTTCCATAGTCAATCTGAGGGAATATATATGTAATTTATGGAAGTCAACAATGGAAAGTGAGGTTTTTTTTTCTGCGTTTCGGATATATCAAGCGTACGCATATGGAGTGGACATTGTGATATTAGATCATTAGAACACTTTGCATTAACGGATTTATAAATCTCGCACAGAAACACAAAATTGAAGAAAGGGGCAAGGATTGAAGCTTGATTAATAGTGTAAAAATATTCGATTGGAGATTCTTTGGGAAAGTGTCCAATAGACTTCACGTAGATTCACTAGCATATATGTGCGAATAATACTCTATTCACTGATGAACGGTTGTTTTTTAGAGCTATAGGATACTTTAAGGTGTGAGTAATTTTGTAGAATGGTATGGGAAACTCTACTCCAAGCATGCTTGCCAATGTATTTAATATATTTACGTTGCTTGTGAATGAGAAGCCGATGCGTTTGAACAATTAGCTCTCAGGTATAGTGTTATTTATCATGGTTATCACTGGTCGAGAAGGTCTTTTGTAATTGTTTAAAGGAAGAAGGAAGAAGCTTAGTCACCTTCGCAGTTATTTTTACTATCGTTGTATTACAGATGCAAGTCATTTTTCAAAAGTAACTACTATTGATTTGTATATGTACATATTCGTTTTCCCTAACATTTCTATAAGAATGTGATGTCATAAAAAACAGTCTTCTCGGGCTCATTTATATCAGAAATGGTTATTATGAATATCAAGAATGAGAAAGATTCAAGAATCAAACCTTGAGGCCACGCACATAAATACCATGTTGGTTGAGGGTACAATTATTGGTAACCAGCTTATTTTTTTCTCCTGGCGTCGAACAATCTGAATATGTTACGTCTTCTAAATTCAATTTTGATATGAAACCCTGTATGACAGACTTCTCAAAGGTCGGATTTATCAAAAGCTGACCCCACGTTTTACCTTGATTATCTAGTAGAACAATGCAGAAATGCCCGTTTATATATTTTCAGTAAGTTTTTCCATCAGAAAGAAGGTCAGCATTGTTTAACTAGGCGTTGGTTGACTAATAATTCAAATAATTAACTGAACAGAGTCAACTGAGAAATTGTGCTAAAATTCTTTAATATATGTGGTAAAAACATGATGTAAGTTCCACTCATATGGAATTTTAATCTCCATTTCTTATTGCGGGCGAAACTCAAATTGCAAGTAAGAATTTCTTACAAATTGTTCCGAGTCAGGGCTTAGAGAACGAAAGCTTTTACTCCTCGAGAATTAAATAAACGGTTCTGTTCGAAAATCAACGCAGATTTTCGAGTTAACAGAAATTGCTTCGAGTTAGACAAAATACACCTGCTGAATTCAGAAGTCATATCGACCGAAACCCTGTGCAATTATACATCAAGATAAGAACAATAGTTCGAATAATTCAAATAGTTGGACAAAGACATCCTCGCCTTAAAAATTTAAAAAGGCGTATCTTTTCTTAAGGTAATGTACAAAATACGGATTTGTATTATTTTTGAAAATAAAATATCTAACAAATGTTCTTTATATATCTGTATAGCGACTTGAACTAGGTCGTGTTTGTTTTATGTATTGAGAATCACCTTGTTTAACATATGAATGAGTTAATTATTTGGAACAAAAACTGGATGAAAGCGTTGAAGACTAGAATGAAATAAGAACTATTCCATTTAAATGAATAATATCACATTTATTATATGAACACTATTGGTTTTCATTTGTTTGTATCAAAATCGTAATCTAATAAGATATATAAAACACTAATTATATTTCTAAATATCAGGTTAAACGTTTACATTTTTTATAGACATTTACTGTTTTAGTTCAATATTCAATGTACAAGAATGTTATAATGACTTATAATTACAAAAATAAACACGTACATGTATTGGAAGTTACAATGCTTGTTTGAATAAGACTGTGTGCTATTGTTTGAGATGTTATGTTTGACCTGTTTTTTTTTTATTATGGGCACGTTTGATTTCCAGTTGATTTCTGCGGCTATGGAAAAGTTTGTTTGCAGATATTCGCATATATATATATATATATATATATATATATATATATATATACATATTCGTCATACATACATATATATATATATATATAACTACTTCATTTACTCACATAAATTTAATATACGAAAGTATAGATTTATGCGTAAACTTTAAGTATTTACTTCAAAAGTGCTCAATACGTAGGTAGAGCTTGTTATTAATTTATATAATCGCCATATATATTTTATAAATTACTATATATATATATATATATATATATATATATATTTGTTTTGTGTGTATATATTATATATATATATTATATATATGCGCCCATGTTTGCCCACCTGGGCAAACTTGAGTCCTTGTACCGGACAAATATCAACGAAATAAAACATTGTTTATTAAATTGTCTTTTTTTGTTCTTTATTTATTTTTTTTTTTTTGGCATTTCCATACACAAAACATGGATATAAATATCACTAAATCAACCGCTAGGTTATAATCTTCATTTTGAACCGCCTGCCTGTCTGTCTCTGCCTCTGACTCTGTCTCTGTCTGTCTGTCTGTCTCTGCCTCTGCCTCTGTCTCTGCCTGTCTGTCTGTCTGTCTCTCACTGACTCACTCACTCACTCACTCACACACACAGTAAATCGAACTTACTAACGGAGATAAAAACTTCCGGTGAATACCGGAAAAGTATCTAGTAAATAACACGTTGTTTAATAACTCGTTATTTTGTTTTTGTTTTTTTTCATTTCCATACATTAAACATGGATACAAATATCACTAAAACTTCCGCTGGGTCATAAGGTTCATGTTGATACCTTACTGGCCTGGGTGTATTGCCTCTAGGCTGAGAAAAACCGCGGCAAACCCAAACATATACATACACACACAGTAAATCGAATTAACTAAGGGAGATAATAACTTCCGGTGAATATCGGAAAAGTGTCCAGTAAACGAAACGTTGTTTAGTAAATCGTTATTTCCTTTTTGCATTTTTTTTTTTTTTTTTGCATTTCCATACACAAAACATGGGTATAAACATCACTAAAACATCCGCTGGATCATACGCTTCATTTCGGTACCTAACTTGCGTGAGTGGATTGCCTGTAGGCGGAGACAAACCGCGTCACACACACCCACATATACACACCCACACACACCCACACGAAAAGTACGAAAATTTATAAAAGGATATTGCATCTATATATATCTATATATATATATATTATATATATATAGATAACTAGATAGATATAGTATTTATATATACTATATATAATTATATTGATTAAATATGTATATATATATATATATATATATATATATATATATATATATATATTCGGATGTATATTTTAGATAATTTATGTATTTCTTTATCAATAATTATCTGGCTATCTATATCAATTACTTGGGAATATAAAAACTTTTCTTCTCTCTGTCATCCATTACACATGCCAATTATGTATTTTCATCTGAAAACTGGCATACACACTCATATATATGGATTCATATATATATATATATATATATATATATATATATATATATTGATTATATCCATCTGACACGATTTATATCTATCATATCTATCAATTTCTGATATATTTATAATGAATTTAGCGCTCATTATTCCTGTAATGTACACACGTGCACATGTTTGCCTGCGCCTATCTACATATGTTTGTGTTTAATAATTGCCTCCATTTAAAAGGAAATATTGAATTAAGGCTCCCCATCTTCCATTACAAGATATCGTTCGTGTTTCCTCTTTGGAAATGGAGACGTGTAAAATGGCGGAAAACTGTAAATCAAATTGTCATTTACAAGGTCATGCGACATTTTCTTTTTGAATGGTTCCTTTTTTTCCCCTTCCGCAAAAACGCTTTGCTCACGGCTAGAGGAATAAACGAGTTAATTTTCACCTTCCAATGTTTAGCCCTCTACATAATAAGTGTAGTCATTTACATATAGATTCATATTTCTAAAAAAAAAATACATATACACACATTTGTATATTTGTGTGTATGTATATTATGGATGTATATATTATGATATATATATGTGTGTATTTTGTGTGTGTGAGTATTTACATACCTATACATTAGACAAAGCAGTGTGCAGTAGGAAAGGTTTTGTCACTAAGCACAAGTTGTTTATTAATAAGACTAGCACTGAGAACTGTAGGAGGCAGAGGAAGCATAAAATGGCTAGGATTGATTACCAAAACGTATATAATAGTATGCACCACATGTGGCTACTACAGTGACCTTATCTATACAGAATTCATCCAGTGATTAAAGAAGCCATGTGCGTGCATATAAAAAAGTTGCAAACACCGCTGACATTTAATAAGTAACTCAACGACAGCTATAATGGCTTAAATCTAAGCCAGTGTCGCCCACAAGGCAACAATTACCTGCTATTTATTGATGAGTTCAGGCTGTACGTCAGCTCAGACGTTGACTTTACTCCACTTTTGCCCGTCGTACATAGCTTCTTTAAAGATACTGGAATAAAGTGTCGGGTTTAAGATGTTCTAAAAAAAAAAAAAAGAAAGTAAAAACGTAAATCATACAGCTTGCTTTAGATACTTGTATCCGAAAAGTAAGAGCCAAGAAATATGCTAATAACTTGTTATAGAAGTAAACGATTAAATTCAACATGCCAAGACGAGAGAACAAATTGATAGTGAGGATATACCCACCCAAGGAAAATCTTTAAACTGGAGCTTACAAACCAAAATTAAGGAAACTTCCATTGACTAATTTGCTATGTCTTTCATAGCATACAGTTTTGGTATTGTTGAATGGACACAAAGAAACAGACTAGACATTAAAATAAAGGAAATGTCATCACTGTACAGAATAACATACAAAAATAAGTGTATATCTCGGATCTATCTGCCCAGATTAGTAGACGGTATGGTCCTTATAGAAATTGACTCTCAGCATCGTAGCAGCATAATATCTGATGCATATACGTCTACGTCGATGTACAGGTTTTTTCTTGCTACCATCTTTCCTGAACTCTATTTAAAATTCGACAGGGAATATATGAGTATACCTAAAGAATAGTTGTTTTTTTATTTACAGATTTTATGCATGGGATAATTTACTCCAATATAAGTATTATCCTAGGACATTCACATCTTTGTGACAGGCAAGATTTGGTTTGGGCTATGGAAACCGCTGCAGTTATTCTCTCGATGGCGTGATGCATTTGAGAGAGTGCATACAACAGAATAATTGGGATTGTAAAAAAGGAACAGAATGTGTGCATTGTTTGTTAGGAACAGGCTTTAGTATTAACTGTAAATGATGAACTTAATATTTGAGCATAAAAAGTCTTTACTTATTATCTATATATCTATAAAGGTGAACGAGTCTGTGTGTGTGTCTGTTTGTCTGTTTTTGTGTCAGTGCACATTTTCCTTCGCAATAACTCTGTCAATTTCCAGTCTACATTCTCGAAATTTGATATACAGGGTACTGAGATTAGGAAAAATCTGGGTGATCGGTTTTCAGCCAGAGATTTGGCTGTTAAGGGGTCAACATTCAAAGATTTGACGTTTGAGAACTCTACTAAACTCCGCCGACAATATTGAGCTTAAACACTTGAACTTTTAGATATAGGTGTCTTGAAGATGGATCTAACTTCATAACTCGAGTTGAACCCAAAACAATAAATATTAAGGGGTCATAATAGGAGTCAAAGTTTAAAAAACTGACCTTTTTTTCTTTTTTTTTTTTTTTTGCTCAGAATATACCTAAAAACACCCGGGCAACGCCGGGCTGAAATTCTAGTATATCTATAAAAGTGAACGTGTATGTGTGTCTGTGTGTCTGTCTGTGTGTTTGTGTACATTTTCCTTCGCAATAACTCCGTTAATTTTCAATCTACACACTCGAAATTTGATATACAGGGTACTGAGATATTGGAAAATCTATATGATCGGTTTTCTGCCAAAAAATATGGCTGTTAAGTGGTCAAAGTTCAACATTTTGATCTTTGCGAACTCTACCAAACTCCTCTGACAATTTTGGGTCTAAACGGTTTAAATTTTAGATGTAGGTTCCTTGGACATGGATCTAACTTAATAACTCAATTTGAGCCCAAAACAATAAATGTTATGGGGTCATAATAGGGGTCAAAGTTAAAAAAAATTGGCCGAACACCCATGCTAGTCCTATACATTAAGGAGTGGTAGGAGAATAGCGATAGAATTGTGTTTTTTATATATATTACTGTTTTTGTTTACGGAGTGATGTAAATAAAATTTGGAAGACCTTGTTTTGAAATATATAAAACCGCAATTATATACTGTAGAAACTCTAGATGAGCCTTCAATCATATTTGCTACTCGCCCGATTTAATGTTTTTTAAATGTGCATGACAGTTTTCAATGTATGTATGAACAAAAACTTCGTTGTAATGTAAGTTTACAACTAAAATTTGTTTTCAAGACTTAACAACTATTAACGGAATACATTGGAATTTCCCGAAAATTCCGGGAATGGGCAAATATTTGAAGTATTTTTATCTAAGCAAAAAATAAAAACCAGTTAAAATATTTTTATCTAAGCAAAAATTAAAATTAGTTCAACTAAATGTTAATTAATAATATAAATCATCCATTCAAATACGCGTGAATATATATATATATATATATATATATATATATATATATATATATATATACATTATTATACATGATAACATTTATTATTATACTGACAATTTTTAGATTGAACCATACACTATTTATCTTAGAATAATGTATAGTATAATATATATATATATATTCTTCGTAAGTTTATTTTTCGGTTTCGATTCTAGCTGCTGCACAAAATCATATGGATATGTTTTTTTTAGTTTTGAAATCACAACTTTATAATATATAGGAGTCGATAGAAAATTAACTCTATAATAATATAAACGAAATATGCATAAACTTAAATACCATTTTACGTGGATTTTCCGAAAGGGCTATTGCGATCGTCCCTGCAAGCTTAGATAAATAGTTTTACAGTTTTAACAAAAGAGCTAAAATTATACCAGGGCGCCCCCATTTACGCTGAAAATCTACAGAATTCCAGCATCTCTATATTACACATGAATAAGTCTGCTGTGGAATTTCCACAGATTCCTCTAGTATACATGAAGGTTAAATGTATGATTTTTTTTTAAATAGAAAAATCTCCTCTACAGCTTTAAATTGAAAACGAAAGTATATAGAAACAATCATTAATTTGAATGATCTTCCTGAACAACATTCCTGCATATTCTTTATTAGATTAACTTATAAGCTTTTCGTATCCTGTATGTAAGTCCAATACATGCTAAGATAGAACATTGCTACCACATATGAAGAGGCGGTGTTTCATGCAATTATACAGGGTTTAAACGATAAAATTGTCGTACTAGAAATGATCCCATTTTCGTTTGATAAAACCGTTTTGTTTTTGTTGTTTTTTTTTTGCAAACCATCTAATTGTTTACCAGTTGTGTACAAACCCCAGGCGCAGTAGGAGTCATTTCTCATGTCTTAAAGTGTTAAACGAGCGGGATAACTCGTGAAAAAAAACAAGCATATTAAAGCACAGATCGACAAAACACAAGAAAACAGTAAATGAAGACTCTGTAGACAACGAGGCAACACAATGAACCACATAGTTAGTTAATGTTGCAAAAAAGCCCAAAAAGGATAAAACCCAGGCGCGACCAAGTGGGAAGAACTGTGCACTAGGGAATTGTGCAAACAGCTGCATTTCGAACACGCAGGTAAATGGTACAAACATAAGCCAGCAACAGTAACTAAAAACGAAAATCACAAAATCCTATGGGACATTGACGTAGAAACGGATAGACCTACCCAAGCAAGACAACCGGATGTCGTAATAATTAACAAGAAAGAAATGTCCTGCCTAATAATAGACTGTGTTATTCCAGCTGACCAGAGGAAAAATATAAAAAAAGAAGAACAGAACAACTACAGAGAGATAGCCAGAGAATTGATAAGGAATTGATGATAAAAAGTCCAGATAGTATCTATACTAGTAGGAACACTAAGAACAATTCCGAAAAAAAATGAAAAAGAATTGGAGAAATTTGAATCAGAGTATTTACTGGAAATATACAATGAATAACAGTAATGAAAACAGCCTTAAATGCGTGGACTAATACACATTAGCCACACGCGAGGACCAGACGAACTACTGGAGAGACAAATCATGAAGCGTTACATGGAACCAAAACATAGAAGATACATATTTATAAGTTCTCTCCCTCCTCTATTCCCTCCCATTACTCAATCACCGCCTCCACAAAATAATGATGTTAAATAGCCAACAAGGTTCAAGGAGAATGGATAGACCGAGGAGTGAGTCCTGGCCAGACATCAACTGGACAAGTGCGAAGAGATCTGGGACCGTATTGGGGAGGCTTATTGCCACTCAAAATTTAGTAGAGGCCAATGGCCGTTGCTAGCGAGAGATCGTTGATGGGTGACTGCTGCGATAATACAAATTCTTTTATAAATCTTATAAGAGGTAGAGAGCAATAGAAAACAGTTGGAGATTTGTTGTAACTCAGCTTTCAAAAAACATCACAGACTGTTTCAAGGAGAGAAAATTTATGAACTCTGCGAAAACTCCCTGTGAGCCAATGATAATAATAATAATAATAATAATATATATATATATATATATAGAGAGAGAGAGAGAGAGAGAGAGAGAGAGAGAGATGGAGAGAGAGAAAGTAAGAGATCGATAGGAAAAGAAAAAAGATGACCGCACAGACGATTTCAGTATATGTATGGCGAATTATTATAAAATAATATCCCCGTAACAGTTAAATTACTCGATAAAGGAAAGACCTATGTTTAGAAAGCTTATCTAAAACTTTTTCTGAATATATTACAGAGTCAAATAGCAAGAGACAAAACGAATAAATAAAGACTATGTTTATGTAGTGTTAGTAATCTTAACTAATAAGTTAATTTAATGGCAACGCTATCAATCTTCCAATTTTTCCCTCCCCATTTCTCTCTTTCTCCTACTTTTTCTACTTATCCTTCTTGTTCAAATTAAAAATAAAAAAATGTAACTCTTTTTTTTCTTTAGAGTGATCCATACAGTAAAGAGTGAGCTCCAATCTTTGCCCGCAATCCGCATGTTTCCCATGCCACGTAAACATTGTCTGTCGCAACCCATAACTGATTTGTAATTGTATAATCATTTTTTTTTTACTCATTGACCGATGATATTTACTTTCTCTACATCGCAGATATATGTGGTACAAGGTTGGGAAATGAAAAAAAAAAGGCACTGCTCCAGATTATACTCAGTTTTTGGCACCGCAAAAATCGACAGCGCAACACGCCATAATTCTCCTGCAGTTTCACCATAGTCGATTAACAATACACCAACGTTTTTCTAACCAATACGCTTGGAGAACTGATTGCCGAAGGCGTAAACCTGATTTTACTCAGTTTCATTTTAAACTGGCGAAATAGTTTAGCCTTTTCCAAAAATATCGTTTTTTTTTTTCAGATAGATTAAAATGTGTGCCCTGTGCCACACATGTTTCATGACTGTAAATATGCAATCTGTCTCTTCCCCTCTCCCTCACCGACACACATAAACACGCACGCGAAACGAGTGGTAGACGGGGGGGGGTAAAAAGACTCCATAAAACGCACACCTTCCTTTCAGACATTTTTATTTATTTTTTAAGGCGCATTTCCTTAAAATTCCTTTCTCACTAAAGAAATGCTAATTTATCTCATTCTTAAATGTTTGCCTTTGACAAATGCATACATTGAAACAATTTATAGGATTGAAAAAAATAGCAAACGTTTCCCGGCGACTGTACGATTGTCAAACAGACCTAGGAAATAAAAGATAGGAAATGATCTAGACGACTTTGTTTAATAAACGAATTGGGTACGTTGTTTTGTCAATATGAAACATTCACGGAGAAACCGAATACTATTTTCGTTGCGAAGCATTAAATCAAAAGAAATAATGTATTGTGGGAAGGGTCCTCCATATTTGACAACAGATATAGTTTGGCTTAATCGTGTATCAACACACAGCAAGGCCAAACAACAATAGTAGATATGTGATAAGAGAAAATAGTTTTGTATTGAGAGATGAAGAAACGCGTGTGGATTTAGAGATATTGTTTAACTATATGAAGTAATACAATTCCAGACTAAGTAATAACGCAATATACATTGACATTAGGTGTTAAGCAATCGCATGTAAATGTGTTGAATGAAAAGTGAATAATATTACGAAATATAAAATATAAATTAAAAAGAACAGCCGTCTACCTTGGGTGATAACCAGTATGTTCAACATTTAATTTGAAGACGACCAGCTTGTAATATCCAAGGAAAAAGTTTTTTTTTACATAGGCATCACCACTTATCAAGACCAAGAGGCCACTCTATGATAAGGGTTAAAGAGTGTACAGTAGAAGCTGGACAATATAGTAACCGTTATTAATGGAGATTCGGTAAATTTGTTAACTTATATGGAACGGCTCATCAAAAACTTGTTTACGTTCGACTTGAAGACAACCATATTGTAGTCAGCTGGAGAGCAGAAAAACGGAAGACAATTCCAGAGGCGTGCAGTTCTAAGAACGAAGCTCTGCTCATGGAATCTACGCTTAGGTTTAGGCACAGATAAAGAGTGGGGGAAACTAGTGATAGTATTTTCTGCTAGACGGGTGTTTCTTGTGAAAGTTTGGAGAGGAGGGGCATAGAATGGAGCTCAGCTGAGCACCTGCCATGAAAATAACGATAAAGCAGAGACAAACACGCAACATCTCTTCTGTGAGAAAGAGGTTGCAGGGAAGAGAAAAGGACATCCCCCGCAGGGCTACGAAGTCTATTTTCAAGGCCCGATACGTCCTTTCTAGCAGCTCCTGCCCATCTATGGTAACAGTAGTCCATCCATTGACGTACCTCGCTCTTATATAGATAAAGAATTGCATCAGCAGTGAGATATCTACTGGATCAATAGAAGGATCCCACCATTTTTCAAACGGCCTTGGCAACGGATTTAATGCATGTGTTCCATTTAAGATCAGGAGTAAAGGTCAAGCCCAGAAGTTTGTCAAAACATGAGGTCTCCCCAAGACGAGAGCTATTTATTTCAATTGATGCCAGATGGGGATCAGAGCGTTGATGATGTAAAGACAAAAGCTGGGTTATAGATGCATTAAAAGTAAGAAGCTCCCCCCCATTGTACCACTTGCTCAAGATCAGAGGAGAGAGAATGAGAGACAACTTGGTCGTTTACGGTCTAAGATGTGCTTCCATAGGTAGTAGTGTCCTCAACATAGATGCATACGAATGATGTAAGCATGTAAGATCTGTTATAATAAATAGTACAGACGGGGATATCCTACGATGAAACTGGGTCTAATAAAATTCAGTAATACATTAAGCACACAGTAGAAAAAAGGAATCCTTGTTGCTGTGGTAGAAAGCTAGATATTACCGTGAATGTTTATACACGGAGTAAACAAATTGGAACATCAAGATATGATAGAATAAAACCCATCAGTGCACAGTTCTAGGTCAGTCTTGGTATAAGGTACATAACACTTTAGTTGAAACGGTTCCCATAGATATAGTAAATTTCCTAGACTTGGTGAATGCAATCGATTTAGAAACAATTAAACCAGATGAAAAAAACCCATACAACGTGTTCAATAGACCTTGAAAGACAATTCGCTTGTTTGAGAGTAACAACCAAAACTTCCATTTTCAATCTGTCGAAAGTTCGCACAGAAGTAGAAAATTTCAGAAATCTGCCAGGAAAATGTTCAGTAAGCCCGCATTTCTGTTTACTCGTAAATAGTCATAAACACACTATCATATTTTCTGACTCAGGTTAAAAAAAATACAGTACAATAGAACGTACAAAAACAATAACCCTTTTAATAATGCTTTTACTTGTTAGACGAAGCAGATGTATAACTACAGAATCATTATGTTGAGTTGAATGTAATAAGAAAAGAAATTATGTAGAGTTGAATGTAATAAGAAAAGAAATTATGTAGAGTTGAATGCAATAAAAAAGAAGAACGCGCCCGCATGAGTTTATATTGAGGGACTATATGACTTACCTTCCTATGGGATCCGAGAGAGAGACAGAGAGAGACAGAGAAAGAGAGATTAAAGATGGTGGGTGTGGCTTTATATATATGCAAATTGAATGGGGTCAGTTATTTAATAAAATGCCAGCTTGTTGAGTTGGGGGACGGAGGCTGGAAGTTGATGGAAAAGTTTTGAGTGACGAAGTTGACAGTGACAAATTCTAGCTGAACTTTTATTTTTTTATTTTATTTATTCATTTATATTTTTACTAGCCTATTAACCTGCAAGCTATTTCGGTTAAATGGAGGATAAGTTCGACCTTAAATTAATACATGAATTCAACGTCACGACATCGGTACTTTACTGGGCGGATTAAAGCGCTCTGGCGACTGGTGTGCTGTTGGAGAAGAATGGGGCTCGCTTGAAGATGCTTGGTGGTTGCGACTGGCGAATGACGCTGCTCGTATAAAACTGACATATATTGATGCCATGATAAAAGGCGTCAACCTGCCACTCTCGTGAAAAGTAAGGAAAATTACGCATACACACTTATTCGCTAGACGTGTACCACTGGATATCGGATACACTGAAAAGAAATACCAGGGTGCGCACTAAGACATCTACCAAGATGCTGATCAGATAAAGATTGGAGACAGTAAGAAAGGTGGTAACGGAGTACAGCCTGTCTGTGGATGCGGCACTGGTCACTTCAATTTGCAACCTTGTTGATAGGCTCACTCGGGTGCCACAGAATTGGCAGGAGACCATGAAGAAGGAAGCCGAGCCAGTACCATTAGTATGTGCCGCCCACTGAAAAATATATTGTAAAACAGGAATGTAGAATATGATGTGTTGTTATATATGCTTGTCTTAGGTAATTATGAAAGAAAAACATAATTATTGCTTAATTAATGTAGTAAGGTACACAATATTAAGAATAAATTAGTAACTACATAATAAAATTAAACAGGTACTATTATTATTGCTAAATAGGAGTATAAATAAAATAACAACGATTACTATTAGTAAAGTCCGAGATGTAAAAGTAGGACGAGATAAATAATAGTATCTAAGCCCAGTAACTTGCCAAAACCATGATAACGGATAATAGTATACATTTGAGAAAAATAGAACAGGAGAATATTATACTTGATGTATTCGGTACACGTGACGAAGGTTAAAATAAGAAAATAAAATTTTATCGCAGTATATTAAAAATGTAATAAATCCTTTCCATATCGAACTGCATAAACAACCTTAATATCTGAAGTGGTATAGCGGGGCAGATAAATAGCACTTAAATAAGGGTATACTATACGAGTGATAAACGTAAGAAATGCATAGAATAAACACAGTACCGGAACTAACCTGATTTTACTGACAAGTACACCTTATTAAACAAATATTTAAGATAACTGCTTTTAGATGTGCATAATAAGTGCGCAAAAATGTAATGTGTAACAAAATAACAATACTACTACTACTACTACTACTACTACTACTACTAATAATAATAATAATAAGCAGAAATCAGGAAAAAAGACTTTAAAATATAAATAACTAGTAATAATTAAGGAAGAAAACAATGTAAATCAAATTTATATTCGCCTAACACGTAAGCAAACCGCCCCCTTAAAACCAAGTACGTCCAAGGATGGAATACTGCTGCCATATCTAGGCAGGAGCTGCTAAAAACAGCCTATCCTGTCTTGACATAGTACAAAATAGACTTCGTGGCTTAGTGGGGGATGCCCTTTTCTCTACCTTGCAACATCTCTCCCACAGAAGAGACGTTGCGAGCCTGTCCTTGTTTTATCGTTATTTCCATGGCAGGTGCTCGTCTGAACTCCAATCTCTGGTCCCCCCTCGCCAATATTTCACGAAAAACACCCGTCTAGCTGAATCCACTGTGAAAAATTTCCCCAACTCTTTAATCTGTGCCTAAATCAAAACGTGGATTCCATGAACAAAGCTTCTTTCTTAGAACTGCACGCCTGTGGAACACTGTTCCGTCTGCCTGCTCCCACCTGACTACAACTTGGATGTGTTCAAGTCAAACGTAAACAAATTCCTAATGAACCAGCCCCTTGAGTAAACACTTCATCAAATATCCACACTAACGTACTGTACTTGCAATAACCCTTATCCCTGAGTGGCTTCCGGGCCTTGATAAGTGGTGACCACCGTGTAAAAAAAATATTTAGGGTAAAACAAAGCAAAAATTACACTGATATATGCCAATAAATTATCTAAGTAATAACATCTTAAAATAATAACACATATGCATGGATTAAAATAAGTTAAATAATACTGTCGAAATTTAATCATGGAAACGAATGTTGTGAGTTTAAATATGAATTAAAATACTTTTGTTAGTTTAACAGGAACTCTGCGACGATAATCCCGACGTATAAACAATTTGCGAGGCTGGAAAACATAATTGCTTCTAATGATTAGCAATTGCCCCCCAAAAATTACTCATTATTTATATCTAATAATATAATACTATTGAAATCCGAGTAATATATAATAAAGTTAAGAGCTTGAAATATAATTATAAAATATAACTGGTGGATCGCATCTATATTTCCGGCTCTACAATGGAATAGTGTAAATTTTCTGATGTCTTGAACATAAATGCATGCTAAAAACTATTTAGTGTTATATCGAGAATTAAACCCGTGCGTTGGTAACAATTATTTAAACATTGATATTGAGAAATTTTTTTTTTTTTAATATTTGATGTTTGGAGTAGAATAATTAAAAATATTGCTGATAAACATAGGGTTATGCTCGGTATTATTGGAAGGCAAACAAAAATTATGGGAAAAAGCACGAAAAAAATATCACCTACTTTCTAGTACCTATTTTTACGGAATATTGAATGTACGTGTACTTCAATATAAAATGATAACAATGTCTACTTGACGCATTGCATATATGCAGTGGGAAAAAAAGTAATACCTGTCATGTTGATAAAAGAATCATGTTCGTTGAATGTGAAACTGTTTACAAGTATGTTTTCCAATGCGCTGATGAGCTTGCCCAGTTTCGAAAACTTACAACTAATGGAGTTTTATTTACTTATCTCTCAACCTTAGGCAGACATAATTGTACACAAGTTGTTACGAATAAAAGGAACACATTTTCAAGACGAGCAACTGTGTAAGTGTTCGTTTTCTTCTAACGCGGTATCATGAATACATCCACACACCCATACGCACACACACGCAAACGCACACCCACTTACACGCGCACTCTCCCCCCCACATATATATATATATATATATATATATATATATATATATATATATAAATTTTACATATACATAGTGATCTATATAAAAAACAAAATAGTAGAGTCACAAAATTGTACGATTGTGTAATAAAAAAATTGAACCTTTTTTAACGAGAAAAACATCGGTGTCTGTTCCCAGTGAAGCGGTATTATACAAAAACATATTTATAGTTTTATTATTGCACTATCGAGATAGTTAAATAAAATACGTATTGTTAATATTTATATTCAATTCTAAAATTATTTTTATTTAACGTATATGTGTGCATGTGTGTGTGTATACATTCACTTTTGAATTCATAGAACATTATAATTCAGTAAAGGTTCTTATCTTCTATTAAATTGCGTTCATAGATTTTTATCCGCAGCTGAGGTCCTTCTGTGATAGTTTAAATGTACACAACGGTATATTTTCAATTGACTTCATTGTTGAACACTTTCTTGTTCGTTTTACTTTGAATTTTGAACTTGAAAAGCCGATCTATATTGTTTTGTGTTTATAAACACCGATGGACAAAAGGCTCCAAAAATCTATGAAAGCCACTTTTTTTTTGTTAGATAATAAAACTACACAAAACGAGAGTCTGTTGTGAAGTCTTCGGTCTGGACATATTTTAATCAATCCCGACTGTTTATTTGATCGAACATCTATAAATACCCTTAACTTTACAATCGTTACCCCCCCTTCTAGATCTCTATAAACATGTCCCCTCTAACGCAACACAACAACTCGTTCAACAGCATAATCAAATTTGCTTTCTACTTTAGGCGGACTATAATCAATGTAATTATAAAGATCTGTGGACCATACTTAAAGTTTTTGTTTGCTTACTTGCTTGCTTGCTTGCCTCTTGTCTTCAACGATCTGGCTCTTTAATCTTTTAAAAATGGAATTATATATATCAAAAAAATCTTCTGCTTACCTATTGCATGGTAACCCTGTTTTAATCTGATATTAAAAGCTAATGTTGCTATTCAAAACTTACTCATGGTGTACACTATTTTTTGTTTTAAGTTATTTTAATAAATGTAATTTTACCAATTGAGTTACAAAGAAAAAACTAATTTAAGTATAAATACACAATCTATCCATCCGCCCACATATCTCTCTCTCCCTTTCTCTCTCTAGCGGACGAGAGTGTTCAATGTGTAGCCAGAGCAATATATAGGAAATTTATTGCTATCCGCCTTGGACCGTGTGGAGACAGCTACTATCTGAAGAGCTATGTTTTGGTTGAATAATGTGGGAATTAGAAAATACACTGTCAATTATATCTCCTATAAATACACATTTAAAATCAAGGAGGGTCGGAAAAAAATCGTTACTTTTAACCCACTGCGAATACTATGCATGCGGGTCGGGTATTCTTTCTCGAATTGGTTTAAATAATGAAAAAGCAATCGTTGTATCGGTGGCAGCACTGTGGAGGAGTAGATAAAACGGTTGCGTTGTTAGCCATGTTGCGTTGTTTCACGTTCGAGTAGATGTAATGGTGGTCATTTTCTTTTTTTTTTAGTTTTTACATTTGAACAGGCACAAAACCTCTTTATTTGCCATGACATCATTCTTATTTTGAAGCCTGCGTAATGTTTTTTTTTAACAGCTTCTACTTCTTTAAAAGTGAATTATTATCACGTTAGGCTGAATTCGCTTAAACTGATTTTCGCGTACTTCATTTCCTCGCCAATTGCATTATTGTGTTTTTCACACCTCTCTCAACCCTGGCTTCCTACTGCGGCTAATTTGTTCTGTGCTCTGCTCAATATCCTCATTACACCACTTCTGTCAATCCAGACAACGCTAGGCACCCCCGCTAGTACTATAATATGAAGACACAATGTTTTTTTTTGTATGTCTGCAAAAAAACTTTCCTCAGTCGCATCGCACCGGTTCCATCTGAGAAAGTGATGTCCTTATCGAATAATACGTAAGAATAGGAAAAAAAAACGCTCAATTTTAAACGTGTATAAAAAGAGAAGGTTGTAATAGATCGTTGCTTTTTACACATGCGCGTCACAAATTCTTTCCTGAATTGTTTTAAATCAAGAAAACCGACGTTATTTCATTCGCAGTGTTGTGGGGCATCCAGTAACGAGGTCGGGCCGTAAGCTTTTAGTTTTCACGTTTAAACTGACGTAACGGTGGGCAATTTTTAACAAGTTTAAACATTTACATAGGGTGTAAAGTATTTTTTTTTTTATTTGCTATAACATTTTTCTTATTTTGAGGCTTACGTAATAGGATTTTTTTTATTAAAACGATAAAGTGATTATTTTTAAGTTCGCTTTAACTGGTTTTAACGTACTTCTTTTTTATTTTCGTGTTTTTTTTTCACACCTTTCTTCATCCGGGTTCTTTTTTCTGTGGGTCGCTCAATATTCTTACTCCACCATCTCTCCCCATCCGGGCAACGCTGGGTGCCCTGGTAGTATAATTATAGATCTATAAATCGTCGTGCTGGCATGAGCGTTTAAATCATCCATCCGGTTTGTGAATACTGGTTTCAAAAATTTGTATGTCTTAAGTCCGATACTAAAAACCACTCCTGCTATTCACACTATACACAACGTCTAACATATTTTTGTTTGAACTTATTGTACGTGCTTTCCTTACAAATAAATATAATATAACCCTATTAAATAAAAAATAATGTTTTAATATAAATATACAATATTTATATATTGTATATTTATATTTATAACTATATTTATTGACCTTAGTAGTGCTCCTCTTAATTCTAACGATTTATTTTTTAGGCCTTTCTTAAAGAATATTTTCCTTTCATGGAGGAGGCGAGGAAGAAATTTAATTTTAGTAGTGGATTTAGTAGGGCCTCGTTAATTTTAAATATAGACAAATATAAAATAATAATGATAATATTAATAACGATGACGATTACGACGATGATGATGATAATAATAATAGTAATAATAATATTAATGATAATAACAATAATAATAATAATAAAAGTAATAATAATAGTAGTAATAATAATAGTACTGATAATAATAATAATAATAATAATAATAATAATAATAATAATAATATCGGGGGAGGAATGTAAGAGCTAACAATAAATTGGGGTTGCGAATCGGTTCTGAATGTGAGGCATCGATTTACTAGACATGTATGTAAAACTGAACTTCTTCCTAAATCTTTAAATATATATTTTTTTTAATATTTAATAATCTTATAGGTTAGTGTGCAATAACTTGCAGGACTAGTTGAAAAAGCGGAAAGGAAAAAAGGAAGGAGGGTCTGATGGTTCAAATGCATATATATATATATATATATATATATATATATATATATATATTATGACAGCCCCTTTAAGAAATTCGTTTCTTATCGTTGAGCACTTTCCGTTGAATTAAAAGTCGGTCAATTTAGCTCTTATGCGTAGATCATCGTATAATTTGATCACTGTCTGTCTGACGTAATGAACATTTAAATTAAAATGTTTAAAATTCAACGCTATTTCATACGGTTAATAGTAGCCGAATGGATACGGCCTCCGCTAATCGAGTCAGAGATGTCTCGTGTCGCGGGGTTCGACTGGTAGTAATCGTTACACCCTGCACTGAAGAATCCCGAAAGGATGAAACACTAGTGTCTGTAGGTATTTAATTATTATAGTAAAAAAATAATTATATATATATATATATATATATATATATATATATATATATATATCTGTGCGTGATTACAACTAGAACAACATGTAAAAATAACTTACTTTTTCGTGTCCTAAATTTTAATTTGCGATTATGGTATTTGTATTTACTATTTCAATTTATGATTGTTTTCAAACAAAAAAAAAATAAGTGAATCAAATATGTTTTTCTAATCTAAAAACAACTACTTGATGAATTTACATATTACAAAAAAACAAAAACTATTTGGATTTTTACGATCCAGCCCGCGTAGTTTACCCCCTAAAAAGAAATAAGAATCTACTTTTTTTTTGCTAATACTTGTCAAAAGCCTTTAAAGATAATATTAAATATATTTTTAAATAATAAAATGTAACATTGTAGTGTGGGAGGTTACATGCCTATAAAATTTAACATCAGACCCTACTTTTTGGCGACGTTGAGGGATATTTTTTGTGACGTAGCGGGATATGGAATCGTTAACATTTCTTTCAACTTTGGTCACGGGTGAGGACAGATAGGAAAAACAGAGTGAGGACTGGTGCCATGAATTCCAAACATTTAAAAAATACTTAGAAACACTTTTAAACGTTGGTGTTATATTATAAAACATAACTTTTCTTGCTTGGACATTGAAGCTGTGTTTCCTGTCTATATTATCCGGTTGCAAAAATTCTGTGCGTGCCTAATTACATGAAAACGAAGCAATGCCTACTTTTTTATTGGCGTTTTTTTTTTTGCATGCAACATAAAACCAGAACTGTATCCCCTTTGCCTTTTGCCATCGGCTTTTTTCGAATTTTATAAAAACATTTTCCTTGCAAGTTGGAATAGTTTTTCAAACAAATAATATCTATTTTCAAAGAAAATATACTAAGATGAACACATTAGGTAAAGCTACTTTAAAGATAACCTAAATACTTGAATTTAACATTTTATTTTAGAGGTATTCCGCTTTTACCTAATGTTTTAAACGCCCATTGCAATTTACAACCGTTTTATACAATTTATTTTTATTTAAAAGACACAATAATCTTAATTTAATTAAAAATTATTCCGCGGATGCTACAAATGTTTTTAGCATAATTTCTTAATTAAAAACACAACATTTCTTTGAAATACGTCTCTGCATTGGAATCCAACCCACGTACACAATCAACGAACCGAGAATAATCTGGGATACAATGCGTGGTGTATAACTCACGCACAGGTTGCAGAATTTCCACAATCCATTGAGCCAAAGAATGTTGCGCTGAACCAACCATTGATAAAATGGGTCTCAGTGGAACATCTTGCTTGTGAATTTTGGGGAGACCATACATTCTGGGACGTTGTGACCCAGAGGGCCTGATCCTGTCATAGACATCCTTGCAAAAAAACTTTTTAAATAATGCAAGTAGACGTCTCTGCATTTTAGCCTCGTTCTTGCAAGTATTATCCGTCAACTCGACAGAGCCGAGTTTACGGAATTTCGAACCATCATTGAGAATAACTGCCATTTTCTCAACGTAGTCCGAATTATCCAAAATCACCACTCCTGCACCTTTGTCTGGTTTACACATATAAATATCGGTATTAGATTTTAACGCTTTCATCGTCTTAAATTGCGTTATGTTCCAGACAAAGTCGCTATGATCGACAGGAATGTTACCATATCGGTGAGCTAAGGCAACTAAATTAGATTTCATCGCAACAATTTTTTTCTGGGGAATTAGGCACATTATGTCTAAGTTGAGAGAATAAAACTTCAAAGGCAGAAAGTGTTCTCTATTTAAACTCGTAGGGGGAATACAAAAATCTAAACCCCTAGATAAAACTCTATTTTCAATTTCTGTAAGGACAGTTTTGGAAAAATTGAAAATATGTTTGCTTCCATTAGTGGGTTCACACCCATATCTTCTGCGAACCAGAAGAGCAAGTTGTTTACTATTATCTTTGGAAGCATTTTGCCTAGCAAACTGATCACCAATAGATAAATATTTGCAAAAACGGAAAAAAATCCCAAAATGACAGGAACCCCTTCACTACGGACCAAAGTTGATGACGATTATTAATATACGTCTCAAGATTCTCCGTCAACTTATTCATGTCGTCACGTATAAACGCACGCTCCATAGACAAACTTGGCTTCACTCTAGATGCAGCAATACGTTTGCTAATGTAAACTGGGGCTACATCTTGTTCCAGACAAGAACGCAAAAAAGCTAAGGAGGGATTGGTAGATCTAATTCTACTCCTTAACCTTACAATATTATTACATAATTCTATGTGCTGGTGTGTGTACCTCTTCTGAAAATATTTAAATAAATGTTTAGAGGTACAGAATTTGTATATAGTTTTAAATAAAATACAAGGCGGAAGTTTCTCGAGAGCTCTTTCGGCTATCATCTCGTCAGGAGTAAATCGATAGCAATCTAAATAATATTGTAACGAAAATAAAGAGTTCTATTGGGGAACTTATTAAATGTACCAACGTACGGGGGCATTAATTAAATTTATTTACGTTTAAAAAAGATTAAAAATATTGGCACAACGAGGGAGAAAAAAAAAGCGGGAGAAAAAAATCAAAGTTCCCCAAAGAGAAACAATGCGTTTGATGTTTCTTTTTGCCGACACAAAGAAGGTTGACGCACCGCGATAGAGACGGCCTCCAAAATCTTCAAATGGTTTTTGGAGTCCGCTCTATGTAGCACCTCGAACCAATCTATTTTATATCTATCGGCACAGCACGGGTTGTCAACCAAATGCTGGCCAATAGCAGAGTCCAAGGCTGCAGAAGGAGGGAGACCACCAAACCCCATCCTCCCTTGTCTGATCTTCGATCGAACATGCTGGTTTATACGAGTCAAAAGGTGCAAGGATGTTCGCCCAACATAACCAGCATCGCACTGGCATCTAAACTGATATACAATATTACTATTTTGGATCTAAGGCAAACTATCCTTGCGGAAAGACGGAGAAGCAGGTCTCGTAGTATATACCAAACGCAAGGTCACCGAATTGAAGCATTCGTAGATACTTTTTCGAATCTGTTTGGAAAATCTATTACTCCCCTCCCCAATCCACGGTAATTTCAAATAAACCGGCCATTTCAAGGGTCCAAGGTTTTTAGGGGATTTAAAATCCGCAACCTTTTTGAAAATACAGTCATCAATAAGGTCAACAGGATAACCGTTATTGATGAATATTTCCCTGATCTTATCGAGTTCAATATCTAATATGTTAGGCGAACAAATCATGAGGGCTCTATGTACCAAAGTATTAATTAAGCCGAACTTACGTGATTTAGGTACAAAAGACAACCAGTTCATATATAGGCCAGTAAATGTCGGCTTTCTATAAATTGTAGTGAGAAAGCCCCCCCCCCTTTGGCGTTCGACAAGAACATCCAAGAAAGGAAGCGAATTGTCCTTCTCACTTTCCATAGTGAACTTAAGAGCCCCATGTAAAGAATTCAACCTATTAAAAAATATCGACGCTTCACTTTGCGAAGGAAAAATAGCAAAAGTGTCGTCAACATATCTGAAATATGCAGTGGGTTTAGTTGTAGAATTAAACATAACGGATTCATAGTACCCGACGAAAATGTCCATTCATTGCTGTTGGTTAAGGACCGACATTGATTTTTTCTGTATTCGGCGTATTTTAGATGACATCTCTTTATATAAATCTGAGGATGTTTTTTAATTAGAAAAAAAAGAGACATATGGAGAATAGATTAAGAGATATTGTATATTATATATAGAAATATATTTTTTCTAGCTTAACGAGTTTGTAGATAGAATATTTCATAGAGAAATACGGAATTGAGGTCAGTATAGAACGTACTGTGAAGATAATACAGTATAGAAGCTAGCAACAGGATGGAATAAGTTTTAGTCAATAAAAGAGACACTCTGCTACAAGAGTGCAAACCTGTTCTTTTTTACTAGAAAAGGTGCGTCGCGAATTACCTACCAAAGTATAAGAGGGGAGCTCAAGTGTAATTCTTATACAATATTTGATTGGTCTAATTGTTTTACTCTTATTTTTATTAGTTAATATATTTGTATCTATTTGTATATTATTAAACTTATGGTTGGAATCTTATTTCCAACATATATACTTAGGATAAATAAAATTACATTTAACTGTTTACAATTTGCAGATACGCAAATAATAATTAAATTGATTACCGTATTCTTTAACAATCGACGCGTAACAAAAATATCAGAACATATTTATAAATGATAATTTTGATACGATATATTTAAATCAAATCTATGTAGTCATGACTGGCTCGCCTACGTGTACATGTCCCAATGTAACTTTAGAGCACAGAATGAAGAGTCCTTATTAAATAATAATGGTAAGTTATATGAAAATTAAAAAAAAAACAATACTTTCTGCAGATTTAATTTTATATACAAATTAGAGGAAATACATTATAATTACAATTAAAAAATTAGAAAAAAAAAACGAAAGAAAATTAAATCAATAAAGAATAATGTATGGAAGTAAAGTATCAGGAAAATTACAATAGTTTTACGAAAGAGGGTATTTTCACTCGTATCCAACTCCAGTAGTAAAATATTGTTGGAATGATTTTTGTTGTTTCTGAACAACATTGCATATGGATCTGTGACATTCTAGGAAATTTGCCTTATCAGGCTTTTATTTCTCACCGTTTAAAACGTAATAAGCTTATTGCTAACCGCATGAGCCGTCTCTACTGAGGTTGCCCGAATCGGCTCTCAAGGCATTTTTATTTTGCAGACAAAGTTACTCTTTCTTTAATGACAAAATTCTACACCCTCGACCTTGGGTTACATCTTCCTATTTGGGGAGGAAGATATATCTAAATACAAATAGACTAAACTATTTTCATTAACATTAAAATATCGCGATT
Source organism: Euprymna scolopes (assembly GCF_053919585.1). Taxonomy (NCBI): domain Eukaryota; kingdom Metazoa; phylum Mollusca; class Cephalopoda; order Sepiida; family Sepiolidae; genus Euprymna; species Euprymna scolopes. Next base: position 47,825,415 of record NC_136515.1, on the reverse strand, counting down.
AAACGCAAAGCGGATGCACATTCTAACTAATATATATATATATATATATATATATATATATATATATATATATATATATATATATTTATATATACACGCTGGTTTTTTATTCAAAAGTAATGGACTAGTGAATTCAACGAGGTTGTTAGATAGGGCTCAATAAAAAGAGCTGATAATACTTGTTTATTGTTATATAAACATGCTCACATCCCAAGGGACTTGACTATTCAAATGTTCAATGAATAAATATTTATATAAATAAATGTTTATTCATTGAACATTTGAATAGTCAAGTCGCTGCCTGATGATATCTGTTGTTTGATTCAAACAAGTGGCTGTTTGTAGCAGCAGGATGTGAGCATGTTTATATAACAATAAACAAGGATATATATATATATATATAAATATATATATATAAATATATATATAAATATTAATATATAAACATATATATAAATATATATATATGACTATATATGTATATAAATATATATATATATAAATATATAAATAAATGTATATATATAAATATATATATAAATATATATATATATAAATATATATATATATAAATATATGTATATAAATATATATATATAAATATATATATAAATATATATATATAAATCTATATATATATAAATATATACATAAATATATATATATAAATATGTATAAATACATATATATATATAAATATATATATAAATATATACATATATATATGCATATATATATATAAATACACCTATATATAAATATATACCTGTATATATATATATAAATATATACCTATATATATATATACATATATATATATATATATATATATATATATATATATATATATATATATATATATATATATATATATGGTACCTGGAAATCAAATGAAACAATATTATCTTGTGTTACTCTATTTGATAATCGATTTGTTTTAAACGATGTTAAGTTGATTTTTAATCGTCTTATGTTTAGATATTACATTCATATAGAATACAACATTGCAGCAATTCGATAATTATGGCAGAATGTTGGTTATAATTGCAGAAGATCAATGAGACCGATTGCTATAACCCACTATTTGTCAAAAATAAACTCGATAAACACTGTCAAAAAGACATCAGGTATTTTGCAATAATCATTGCTATATCATATACCCTTCTTGTGATGAAAAGTATTAGGCTTCGAAACACCGAGGTGTAAATAGAATTTATAAGCGCTCCTTCGCTATGTGTCTTTTTCCTTTTGAATCGACGAATAAATTTGTATATACTAGTATCATTCAAACACGGTAGGGGTTTGCTCTATAGTTAAGAGGCAGTTTTAGTCATTTAGAACTGCTTTAAAGCTACACCGCTCACTCATTTTTCGACAAAATTCTAAACAATTATTACAGTTTATAAATTAGTTTCTCAGCTATATTGTGAAAAAAAAAATAAATTTTCGTTCAGTAAAAAAACAGTTATGATCAAAATACTGTTGTTCAAAATCGTAATAAATCGTAAGAAGTTAAGCGACGTTTTTTTATGACTGGTTTCACAGCAACAACGTCGCTTCAGCGTCTGCTGTCGCTACCAATTCACTGCTCTCGCGAACAGAGAATTAACAAGTGAAACAGAGAGAATGAAAGAATAAAAGGGAGATAATTGGGGGATTTTATTGAAAGCAGACGAGCGCCGTACATTGTTAAAATATATGTGTATGTTATGTTTATGGGAGCAAAAAATAAGACTCAAATTAAACAAAGAACAAGTGAATTTCTTGGAAGTTTGGAAAAATCATGGGGAGTTAATTGAAAAATGTAAGCCTGAAAAATAATATGGTTAAGCTAAAAACGTGAAAAATAAAGGACTTTTAAAACTTGAAAAGAAAAGTACAAAATATTCTCAAAATATCTTAGTAAAAGAATGTAATAAATGTATAACTTAAAATATTGTCGAATAGTTTTTTTTTTAATTCAATTTATAACATTTTATAATCAAATCTTAATGCTGAAATATTTTAAGTTATAAATTTATTATATTTTTTACTAGAATAGCTTGCCCTTTTATTTTCCAGTTTTAACAACGAGTCATTTACTTTCTCTTGTTTAAGCTTAACCATATTACTTTAGATGCTCGCATTTTTCTATTGTAATATTGTTATCTTTTATCTATAATTCTCTTCTACAGAGAGTGATAAACAGAAGTATAAAGAGAGCAGTGCGTATACGCATGTGTAACTAAACTATATTATTTAAAAGAGACACATTATTCTATTATATATATATATATATATATATATATATATATACATTACGCAATCATCAGTAAAGTAAACCCTGAGGTTATAAAGGAGTAGAGCATTATGCAGGTTATTGACCAGCAAATATTTATACAATCACTTTATTTTCACATTGTTCCCACGACAAACGTTCCATTCAAAAGGGAAACGATCAAATGACCGCGTGAAAACGTCAAATACGTTGCCTCCATTGTTTCATTTTGCCAGTTTTTTTTCCTCGTTTACACCTTTAATGTCAGTGGCCCTGTCTTCTTAACTTTGCCACTCCATTCGCGCATGGCTGATCTGGCTATTGCTGTATTAATTTGATAGAAGGAAATACCTTTATTTTATATCCCGTTCAGTCTCAGGTAGGTTTCAAATTGCATGCTAGATAATAAATGAATTTTAATGTACTTTCTGTGTGGTTGCTATTCATTGTTTGAAAAGCAACATAAAAAAAATGATCTGACAGCTTTTGTTTTTATTGCTTGGGAGTGTTATACATTTCCTAACCGGTTTGACTTTCCTAAAGTATTGAGCGCATCGAATCAGTGAAACTTTACTGTTTGCCTACATATACACTCACAATATCTATAACACTTTTGTATACTTGTATATCTATTTATTAATATATCTGTCTCTCTCTCTTTTTTTTTGTTTATCTTTCTTAATATACAGGAGACAACGATAAAATTGTCGCTCCAAACGTAACACCAATACAGCGTTATTAAAAAAATATATATTTAAAAAATCAATTAAGGTAACTTGATTATGTAGTAGAGCTGACATCTATTCAATGTAACCGGCTTCAGCCTATATGATGGCTTCGATGCTAATCCGGAACTGGGAGCAGGCATTTACCACAAGTGTTGGCGAATACTTTGCGGAAGGGGAGGGGATCAGGCTGGCTTTGCTGTTGTGAAAGGTGATGTTCTCGACGTATGACCAAACGGAATAGACCAGTGGGTTCAAGTCGTGGGAGAGGAGACAGTACGTGAGAGAAAAGTAACCAAGCGTTGGTCTCGTGCGTCAGCGCGAAGTTCTGCTGTCACACCCAGCGTCTGCCAGCGGCCGCCTGATTTCACCACGGAATCATCACATTTTTCGGAACATCTATGTAGATTTCGTGTTTATTTTAAAGCCGATTTCGAAAGTGTGAGGTGCCATGATGTGGGTCGTCCGATGCATTTATTGTCAGCCCGGTGAACGGTCCTTGATTGTTTTTCAGGGTGCTAGCAATAGTCCTGTAGTCATAAATTGAATGTCTTTTTCTACGATGACACTTCCCTCCTCCCACTATATAAACATATATATATATATATATATATATATATATATATATATATATGTATGTATATATATATATATATATATATATATATATACTTTGAAACACTACTATGCAAGGATGTGATAGCGGTAAAATAGTTTTCGTTCCTCATCAGGGAAACGTTATTGTTTAAGTATGTTTCATTCAATAAGTCCATAGAATAGAAACAGGCACAGACTTTAATAAAGACTTTTCATATCTGTCTGCGTAAGTATGTTTTTAGATTAAAGGCTATTCTTGGGGAGATTTACAAACTACATAATGTTTGAATTTGTCCAAATGGTGTTTAAAAAAATGTAAGGAACAATGAACTACTCATTTTGTTGCAATCAACCCATTTTTTGAAGTCTTGGTCTTTGTTAAAACATTAATAAAACATGTTAAACACTCTTTGAAATGAGTTAAAACATATTTAATCTGAACAGGAAACACTAGATAAGTGGATAATCCTTAATCCGCGGAGTTTAGAAGAAATATTTTCCTTCTCATCAGAGGGTAGGAATTAGCAAAGTGCGGGATCGGATGTGGCATGCATGATTATATATATATATATATATATATATATATATATATATATATATATATATACATACATATATATACATATATATATACACATGCATATAAGTAAAAGTGTAACTCTATACTATTAAGTTGAAAGTTTAAGCTCAGTAAGTATAAATATAAAGTCATATTAAATCACATATTAACACATTCAAGACAGTATTACTAAAAACATAGATACAAGTACACTTACATATAAATAAATATATTCAGGCAAAAGAAGTAATTAAATCAACAAAATACTCAAAAGTAGCATCACACAGGTAGATAGTAACAAAATTAAAAATAATAAAATACATATGTATATACCATAGAGAACCAACAGACACACATATATACATATATATATATATATATAATTTTATGTATACACATGCATACAAAAAAGTACACAAATATATGCACAGTCATATACTAAAATCTTCTTAACAACGCACACACACATATATATACGCACACATAAATATGTATAATTCACATAAACCATACATATAAAAAACATACGAATAAGAATTATTTGACAAGAGTACAGATAGATGCATACACACATAAAAGCAAACAAATGGATTGAATAAACATTATTATGGGAGTACACAACAAAGGAGGGTATACAAAATAACAAAGAAATATATAAACATAAGTACCCACGGTCATAAAATAAACACATATACACTTACATATTCACATAGACACACAGGTATATAAGATAATGGAAGTTAGGAATTAAATCAGGCGAGGAGAAAGTATATTAATAGTATTTTAGTAAATTATAGAAAACAGTGTCAATTTTAAATTTATTAAAATTTTATATCTAAACTAAATTAATTAAAAGATGGCTTTTATAATGTTTGCAATTAATTCAATTTTAGTGCTTCTTATTTAATAATTTATCTTTCTCTAAACGTAAGTATAAACAATTTCTCATAAAGACATAGGTAGCAAGGTGAGTTTAAAGATGAACAGGTTTTAGCTTTCTTTAAAATTTTCCAATTTACTATTGGGGAGTAACCTTGCTCTACTAGTTCATTGTAATATTTAGACAAGGAAGTTCTATTTTTGTACTCATTATTTTCAAAACAGCACTTGTGACCGGTAAATCTTTCTTTAAATTTGTTATTTGTCATTCCTATGTAATATTTTTTTTTCGTTAGGATTTTCCTTAGTAGAAATAGTTGCTTGGTACACTACAGAAGTAATTTGACAATTTCCTTTAAGAGGGCATTTTGATTTAATTCTACAGTTACACCCTTCGGTAGCAATGGGTGTGCTATTTTTGTTTAATATTTTGTTATTATGCTTTTTAATTATTTTTCAAGGTTTTCATTACAGCTATAACTAAGTTTTATTGTATTTTTATTGAAAATTTTATGTAGTATGTTACTAATAGGGAAGTGGTTTTTAATTAATTTTAACTCTATTATCAAAGCTTCATAATTATTTGTATAATCGGGCAGGCTTATAATGATACCGCAAAGCAAAAATAAAGACAACAATATATATATATATATATATATATATATATATATATATATATATATATATATATATATACACTGCCTGTCAAATTATTAACAAGATAACCTTTTTCTACCAGTTTCAGAAACTTTCCGTTAGTTTCGTATAAAAACCTTCGGAAACGTTTGCAATTATGAGCTGCGCGTACTGTGGAATTTCCGTACAGTCCCGCGCAATGTAAACAGCTTGCCATCGGAATTGCTGAGTTCACGGTATTTAAGGCGTGTCAAATTATTAACAAGAACGTTTGTTTCGTCAATAAAATGTGTCGTATGGTGGTTTTGGATAGGTCTGAAAAGAGTACTATTACAGAACAGCTAGTAAAAAGTAAAACTACCCTTGAAATATCGAAAATGATAGGAATGTACCATCAGACTGTGGCGAATTTTGTCAATGACTCTACAAAGATACGTAAGAGAGCTGATACACGTGAATCTAGAGTTGTTTCATGCCGTTCTCAGTATACAAAGTATTCCAATAACTAAGAAACCATCGCATTTTCCATGCATTTTGTTATGCAGTTTCTTACCTGTTTAGCACTAGTTTTGATTGGCTCTTAGTAAAATTCCAATAGAAACATTTCTCTTCTTTTATTTCATTCAAGTTTGCTTCTTTCTTTTCTGTCTTACTTGTATTCCCGTTATCTACTTATTTTTTTTTTTTATTAATTCATTCATGTTCAGTCCAGAATATATGTTTACTTCTTTGAAACCAAATATCTTCTTTCGTCTTTGTCTGTTTTATATTATTAAAATATTGTCTTTAATAATTGCCTTTCGGAACGCCGCTAATATATTTTCCATTTCCCTAGCTATCTTTTTATTTATTTCCGCAATACATTTCCCTACTCAAGACCAGCAATCATTTTAAAAAATGCAGAGAATAAATTCTTTCCCCCGACAATCGATCGACTTGGCTTTTCTGATAGACTATCAATCTGAAGGTCGTTCAAAAACACCCAATTCATTAAACGCCGTTTGATGTTATCACATTTTCTTCTGATAAGAAATAAATCGACATCAAGAAAATATTACCCACTAAATTACGAGTATCTGACAACCGTACCATTTATTAAACTGATAGGAAATTGAAGTTCTAAATCAAGTAAATATATATATATATATATATATATATATATATATATATATATATGTGTGTGTGTGTGTGTGTGTGTGTATTCATGTATGTGCACATATATACGTGTGTATGTGTATATATGTATATATATATATACAGATATACATACTAGGTTCTCAAAATAAATGGACATTAAGCTACACAAAATACTATCAATAAATATATTTAATGCGCCAATTTTTAGTATTTATTTCAATAGTGCTTAATACTTGAGTAGATATAGTAGTAAGTTTTAAACATGTACGATACTTAAGCTGCACAGTATCTTACTACACAACCCTGCATGGAATAGTCAATTTTTTCACGATACTCCAGGGAGAAAAAACGCAAAAGTTTATGTGCAATTTAGTTGTCAAGAATTGTTTTTATCATATTACCTGACTCTGCTCTCGTACTAAGCACCCTTGAGGTAATACTACACATATTATTACATCTATATATCTACATTTATCTATTTTACTTATACATATATATATATATATATATATGTATATATATATACATATATATACATATATATACATATATATATATATATATATATATATATGACAATTAAGCTACACAGAATATTCCTCGAGATATTCTGTGTAGCTTAACTGCCATATATATTTTCATAACTTACTGCTTGGCTCTATCTATATATTGAGTACAGTTGAAGTAAATACTGAATATATATATATATATATATATATATATATATATATATATATATTGATAGTCATCGATATACAGTCCTGTTCCCTTGTATCATAAGTCATCAATGTCGCTAGACTAGCACGTCTCTCAAGCCGAGGATTGAAATAGAACCATCGCCTTGATAATCAACAGTTCCACCGATCGACGCACGGGAGCGGGACCAGCAAATGACCTCGCCAAACGTCTATTTTAAACAAACATTCGTCCGCCACTTTTATAGATCTAAATTTTAAGATTTTGTCCATCTATCTATTTATCTATCTTTCTATCTATTATTTCCCATCAAATATATATACATATATATATATGTATGTATATACATATATATATGTATATGTATATACATATATATATACATATACATATATATATATATATATATATATAATTGTAATATTTTTAATATTTACATATACTTGAATATTTCTTAACATACCTAGACTGTTTTCTAAACTGTTTTTCGACCAGCTTATATTTATATTTTATATTTTGTAAAATGAAGTACATCGTCTTCCTCTAAGTGTTTAAATTCGACACCTTTTTGCATAATCGATTTCTTCTCTCACTTTGGTATTTTTTCCTTATTAAATGATCAATTAAGTAATATGTACTTTTATTTCTCATGTTGTATTTAATATATGTAATTGCTCCTTTAATCAGGCAGAACATTTTCTATAATATAAATCTCACCCGTCTGTGTAAATGTATGTATATATGTATGTATGTATGCATGTAAGTTAGCCTCAAACTTTCCAAAATGGTGAGGGATTAAAAGAAGATCGATATCGTTTTTAAACTCGATCTTTCGGACGACAAATATGTAACAATTGGCTTTAAACATCACTTTCTTCACTCTCAACTGGACACGTTTCTACAGGCAGAGGTCGCTTTTTTCACCGATATTTTCGAAAGTCATCCCCTCATTTAGATTGTCTAGCCTTAAGTAAAAGCTAATCACCCCCGGTCTTGCAATGGGGGCAACAGAAAAGACATCATTTTTTTTCACGTTCTTTTCCACCTTCGCGTTATTGCCTGCCTACTACCACTATATCATTCTCAACACACACTTCCAAACACACGGACAACGCTGAGCACGCAGGCTAATCTATTATATAAATTTAATCTTGCTGTCAATATGTAGGTATGTATGTACATGTGTATGCCAGCCTAAAATTTTCGACAGGGTCGACGGATATTCATGACGTTAATAGCAATTTGACTCGCGACACTTCTGACGAAAATATCGAAATTATAGCTATTAGTATTTGCTCACCCTCAACTGGGCACTTTTCTACAGAGAGGAGCTGCTTTTTTCTGGTAAATTTTCCAAAGTCATCTTTTCTTTTTAATCGACTAACCTTAATTAAAACTATCGCCACATATGGTTCAGTTATGGGTGTAACAGCAGTGATGTCACTTTTTTAACGTTATTTTCCACCTTAGCGGTTTTATTTCGAAACTACCAACTGACGACAAGTTATTTTGCTTTTGTTCATTTTATTTATTTTGCTTTCTATATCGATTAGTTTGCTTTGTTTAAGATATACTCTTTATTTCCTTATATATATATATATATATATATATATATATACATATATATATATATATTTAAAAGAGTGTAGCCATCAACAATTGAATAATAAATGATGAAAACCTTTAAAAAAAACCCTCAATTGTTGATGGCTACACTCTTTAAAATATACATTATTTCTCTCGTTGGAACTACACAACCATCACTTTAAATATATATATATATATATATATATATATATATATATATATATATATATATATATATACACTTGTGATATTTCAATGTTAATATCTTTAAATTTCTTTTCTTTATCCCACGGTTTTCGCCGCTTAAAGTTAAAAAAAAAGTCAATGCTCATAACTTTTTTCTATCCTTTATTATGATGTGTTATTAATACTGTGTATCAACACAGGAGACATGTTAAACGTAAGTTTAGTTGTAATCCTCCCGATTATTCTGAAGAAGCTAAACCGTCCCAAATTTTTTATCCGCTAATATATATATATATATATATATATATATATATATATATATAGTAATTTATAAAATATATATGGCGATTAAGCTACACTGAATATTCTGTGTTACACCCAACTATAGGATTCGTCAGGCTTATGCGCATAAGCCTGACGAATCCTATAGTTGGATGAAACGCAGAATATTCAGTGTAGCTTAATCGCCATATATATTTTATAAATTACTAACTAGCTCTACCTACGTATTGAGCACTTTTGAAGTAAATACTTAAAGTTTACGCATAAATCTATAATTTCGTATATCAAATTTATGTGAATAAATGAAGTAGTTATATATATATATATATATATGTCTGTGTGTGCGTGTGTGTGTATGAGTAAGTGTATATATATATGTTTGTGCATATATATATATTTATATGTGTGTATGTATATGTATGTATGTATATATATATGCACACACATATATGCATATATGTATACACACATCTATATATATATATATATATATATATATATATATCTATATGTCATATACATGTTTTGCTGTTTTATCAATAACTATATTATTTCGGATTAGAAAGAAAATATTATTTGCTATTATATTGCGCTGTAGTTGATATCTGTGAAAATATTTTCAATTATAGTTGTGTATCAATATATATATATATATATATATATATATATATATATATATATATATATATATATATAATGTTTCTGTCATTTTCATCCTTATACAAACTAGCCGTGTAGCAAGAAGTGATTGCTGTTTATTTGAAGATTCTTATCCAGGTGAAAAGTCATCCTTGAATTTATAGGCAAAACAACAGATATAAATATAAAAATTGAAACGAAAAAAGACGGCCGCATTAAAAAAAAAAACTGTTACGCTTAAAAAGGAAAAGAGTAATTCTATAAACATAGAGGATAAAACATATGGAATAATATTAAAAGTGAAAGCGAATTCATGTGCACCTGAATTGCTATTTGCTTTTTACGTTAGAGCAAATTGTTTAAATGAATTAGCAGTTACTTTTCACTAGATAAACTTAATGTAAGGGTACAAATACACACACACATGCAAACACATACGCATATGTATATATATACATATATATACATACACCCCCCCACACACACATATATATATATATATATATATATATATATATATATATATATATTGGGTTTTTAGATATGTATGGCTAGGTTTCCTTCCTCTTATCTATTTGCATTTCTGGTACCTAAGGTACTTAAGCTTTCATACATGTTTATTTTCATAGCATTGTTCTGCTAATTGACATGTTGCAGAATGGATCTTTTAATCTTTAACTTACTTCTTAATAGTTTTTATTTTTCTATTTTATTATTTAATTCATCTTAAATATGTTTTTCATATATTAGTAAAAAAAAAGTAACCGTATTATTTTACATTTTATTGGGGAAGTGTTATTATCCACCGGAGAGCCAAGTATTAAACAACTGTCCTGTTTAAAAATCTCCGAAACAGCTTCATGGTAACCAGCTGATGATACCCGTGTTCTATTTACAAAATTTTAGTTAAGGTTTTCTCTTTTCATCTTTATGTAGTAAAATTCAGTTTTAAAATTGAAGACTTTTGCGAAATCGGCTGATGCAAATGCTAAGTCTATTTCTAATAAACAGTTTAAGTTAAGGCTTTTTTTCTTCTTCATCTTTATATAAATGAACTGTCTTCAGTCATTATAAACATTTTAAAAGTCGGATTATGTAGGTGCTACGTCTGCGATAGGTTAAAGTTAATATATTTTTCCATCCGTGAATTTAAACTGCATTCTTTATTTTTATTGTTGCATTTTTTTATTCAAAGCTTCTTTAGACTATATATATATATATATACATATATATGTATATATATACACATATATATACATATATATATAAATATATATACATATATATATATATATATATATATATATATATATATATATATATATATATATACATTATATCTCTCTACATATTTATAAAAATGAGAATTTGTATGTATGGGGACAACTCTGAATCTATATACCCAACACACATTCGATCAATAAACTTGGATTTTTTATATAGGCTATTCAGACATGTTACAAAGTTTATAATCTGTTTTCATCCTAAAAAAAATCATTCAGCTAGATGGTGAAAGTTAAAAAAAAAGGTGGTACATCTGCTCATCAGCATTTTATTTGTTTCTAAACTGTTTCTCGAATTCGTTTGCGTGAATGGTTCACATGACATATCCTTTAGATTAAAAAAAGTCGGTTGAAAAACACCTTTAAGCATGTATCAAGCTGTCCTCATGGTTAGTACACTTTACTTATCTTTTGTTTCGATTTCAGCTAGGGTATTTTAATACTTACAAGAAGTTAACCGCCTAATATAAACAGAATACTTGCATGCACATGTCCGAGTTTGAATTGAATTATAAGATATTTGCGTAGTTTATGACACGTAACGTCGGCGCCCTGCTAGTATAAAAACAAAAACATAAAAAACAGCGTATCGAATGTGTTATTATCGTAAAAATGCTAATAACAAATTATATATATATATATATATATATATATATATATATATAACTACTTCATTTACTCACACAAATTTAATATACGAAAGTATAGATTTATGCGTAAACTTTAAGTATTTACTTCAAAAGTGCTCAATACGTAGGTAGAGCAGTTAGTAATTTATAAAATATATATGGCGATTAAGCTACACTGAATATTCTGCGTTTCATCCACTGTAGGATTCGTCAGGCTTATGCGCGAATTTTGAGATTTAAAACTAACAATAACAATAGAAAACAAACAAATAAATAAATTAAATATACATGAATATACATAAACGGTCACACATACATGTATATATATATATATATATGTATATATGTGTGCATGTGTGTGTGTACACATAGGTATATTCATATATATAAAAAAGAAGGGAAAAGATCTACCTTAAACCACTAACCTAGTTCTAAAACAGATCCTTTGTTCGATAAAATGCATGCCCATTGGCTGATAGGAGGGGGCGCGGTGGATACTAGAAAGCTGGTTGGCTAACTAGCAATCGTAAACATATATAAAAACAAGAAGCAACCACAAAATTCGCGCATAAGCCTGACGAATCATACAGTGGATGAAACGCAGAATATTCAGTGTAGCTTAATCGCCATATATATTTCATAAATTACTTACTATATATATACACTGGCAAATGTACCCGCCGTTGACTGAGTTCAAAAACAGCCTACAGAAGATGGACTCTGATTTATGAAAGTATGATAGGTTATGAAAAGGAAGGTTTGTAAATAGATAGCTTCGAATTCGGGGATATCAAAACCAAAGCAAAATATTATGAAAGTAAAAATAAAATAGATAAACCCTATAATTTATTATACCATACCTGTTCACACTGAAACGCTTATCAAAATATTCTGTGGATCTATATTAAAAACCTTGTTAAACTTTGTGACATATTTCCATTCTATGAAAGTCAGGCGCGAACGAACACCCCATAATTTTATTATACCATATTTGTTCAAACTGAAACATAATTATCAAAGTATACTTACGCAGATATATATGAAAAGTCTTTATTAAAGTGTGTGTCTATTTCCATTCTATGGAGGCCAGGCGCAAACGCAGACCCCACAATTTTTAATACCATTTCTATTTAAGTTAAAACATATTTATTAAAGTATTATTATGTGCATCTATATAAACACACTTGTAAACATTTTTTCATGAAAGTATGATAGGTTATGAAAAGGAAGGTTTGTAAAGAGATAGCTTCGAATTCGGGGGTATCAAAACCAAACAAAATATGATGAAAGTAAAAAAAAAAAAAAAGATAAACCCCATAATTTATTATACCATTCCTGTTCACACTGAAACGCTCTACAAAATATTATGTGGATCTATATTAAAAACCTTGTTAAACTTTGTGAGATATTTCCATTCTATGAGGGCAGGCGCGAACGAACACCCCCCAATTTTATTATACCATATTTCTTCAAACTGAAACATAATAATCAAAGTATATTACGCAGATATATATGCAAAGTCTTTATTAAAGTTTGTGCCTATTCCGTTCTATGGAGGGCAGGCGCGAACGCAGACACCATAATTTTATTATACCATTTTTATTTAAGTTAAAACATATTTATCAAAGTATTCTTATGTCCATCTATATAAAAACACTTGTAAACTTTTTTTTTTAATAAATTTTATATTTTTTTATTTCCATACATTGTAGACCAGGCGCGTACGCAGACCCAACGATTTTAAAGAACCACCGTTCTGCCAGATCAAACAATAATTCCAGTGTCTGGGCATATATCATTATATGTGATGAATTTTCTATAATAGTCACCCATATAGGCGCCTATTCGTGACCAGACACACACACAAACGTCCAGCTTTTTATATATATATACAATATATATATATATATATATATATATATATATATATATATATATATATATATATATATATATATAGCGTATCAGAATGAACGAAGAGTTTTCTTAAATGTAGTGTACCTAGAAAATTACACAACGGGTATATTATATTTGCAAGCATTGGAACGTAACAATGTTCACTACCACGCAATCGGAAACGATGACAAAGCGGAGGAAGTAAAGGTATATTATCCTATCTGCTACAAAGACCTCACCTCAAAAATAACTTAACGCAAAATTGAACCGACAAACAGTGCGTGACTAAACGGTGAGATATTTCTTCCTTTTCCTAATCAGACAATGTTATGCAAGCTGTATTTTTAGTTTTCGTGTATTCACTCTATATCTACATCATCCCTGTCTGTCACGTACCTTCCAATTATATCTGTACTAGCATTTAATCCCGGCATTGACCGGGTGTTTGGAGGTTTATTTTGAGAAAAAAATGTGGTGGTAGGAAGGCAGGCTCGAACCCGTAATGCAAAGGAGGAAAAGAACGGGAAAAACATGACGTCTTCGCTGTTACAACCACCGCCAAACCGGAAGTGACGTAGGTTTAAATTAAGGTTTGACAATCAAAAGGAGCGGATGACTGTCGAAAATATCAGCGAAAAAAGCGACCCCCTTGTAGAAAAAGTGCCCAGTTGAAAGTGAAGATATTAATGTTTGAAGCCAATATTTCGATATTTGTCGGCGTAAAGATGGACCTTCCAAACGATACTGATCTTGTAAAAATCCATCGCCTCTGTCGAAAGCTTCAGGCAGGCATGCAAACATACATCCATACGTACATATATTTCTATATCGATAACTCAAATTTTCGATCCAAACTGATTAAAAATCTTGTCATATCTCTGAATACACTTTATGTAAAATTTTAAATGTTTAGACCAGAAATTGTCTGAGTAATTTGGTAGAGACAAAAACGTTCCATTTTTTTTAAAACTTTGCCCCCTATTTTCGCCCCGTAACATTTAATGTGTTTGGCTGAATATGAGCCATGTCGCAATATGAGCCATGTCTAATAAACTTATATCTAAAATTTCGAGTGTTTAGACTCAAAATTTGCGGAGGAATTGGGTGGAGTTCTCAAGGGTCAAATCGTTGACCTTTTACCCCTTAACAGCATTATTTCTGGCTGAAAACCGATTACTAATGTTTTACCAAATCTCATTAATCTGTATATCAAATTTTGAGTCTGTAGACTGAAAATTGACAGAGTAATTTTGTCGGAAAATGTACACCTATAGACAGACACACGCACACAGACATGCATACATTTTCACTTTTATAGATATGTAGATAAGTTTTTCCATTGAGCAACTATGTAAATCAACTAGAGAATAAGAGAAGTCTCGATGGGTACATTGTTATTTGTGTGAAAAATATTATGATTTCGGAAATTAAAAATGATTAAATACATTAAACAAAAATTGATTAATGTTAATGCACATTTTAGATAAGGTTTGCTGTTTCGTATTATTACGAGTTTTTGAATTACTGTTCTCATATTCTTTGTTATTTTAAACAATGTTTTGGACACTGCGCCTGATTGGTAAAATTCGATTGACCGTTACCATTTTCTAGAGGGTGAAGGTTAAATCATCATTGAAAGCGACACTCGAAATCAAACTTGATGATTACTTAGAACTTATTCTAGCCTACATTGGAGAACTTCCAGGTTTGCTCTTTGGTGACAATTTTCCCACGTGTTAAAATGCTCTAGTGTCTAACATTGTTGCAATAAAGAAACGTATAGATAGTGTCCGTTACAGACTGTCTTGGGACGTTTGGGGATCGTTAGATTCACTTAAAAATATTATTTTATTCGTGATGCACATGTAGAATCATAAACATTTATTTTTTTACTTTGTATGCTTTTGTGTTATATGTTCTGCACAAGATGAATAAATTGAATGTAAAAATGGCTTTAAATGCCTAAAAGTCGTCGCGACGGTTGTTTGGAGGCGTCAACTGTTTCCGTTGTTTTGTCTACACCTTTTGGATTCATGAATCAGTAGAGGAAGTCCTAAGTTCCATAATATTAATATCTCTTAGTGACGAAATTAGATTACCTCTCGGTATAACTGACGTATGAAGTTTACTATAACATACACACAAGCATATGCTTACAAAACACACACACACACACATTTCTTGGTTGACAGAATCATAACATGCTACACTCATGGATTAGACAAAGAATCCCGTATAGATTCCCAGTTTCGGTAGAGAAGTTCAAGATTTTGAGAAAAAAGTTTCAGAATTCGACAAGGTAACCTGCAGTAGGTTTCATATCACATGGAACTGAACGTTTTAAAAAAGTAAATGAGAAAATGGGAAAATGGTGGGATCCTTTGACCGCTCCTGAAGGTATCTCACTACTGACGAAATTCTCTATCTGTATAAAAGCCAAGTACGTCCAAGGATGGAGTACTGCTGCCACAGCTCGACAGGAGCTGCTAAAAGCAGCCTATCCTGCCTTGAAAGAGTACAAAATAGACTTCGTGGCTTAGTGTGGGTGCCCTTTTCTCTTTCCTGCCACCTCTCTCCCACAGAAGAGACGTTGCGAGTCTGTCTTTGTTTTATCTTTATTTCCATTGCAAGTGCTCGTCTGAGATCCAATCTCTGGTCCTCCCCCACCAATCTTCCATGGAAAACACCCCTCTAGCTGAAACTACTGTCATTAATTTCCCCGCTCTTTTTCTGGTTCTGCATATGACCTAAAACTATATCCGATGGTGAGGCCCCACCTTGCGGGCCTTGGTGAATGTGGAGACACCCTTTAATTGCCATTGCTCCCAGGTCCACTCTGACATGGAGTGGTAGTACCTGTTAGGGTCCCAACTATGGGTTAAATAGAATCTGACTTTAAAAAACAAATATACTCCATTAAAAATCGCTCCTTAAAATTACTAGATTCGGCATTAAATAACCTGAAAAATGTTGATATGCCGCAAATGAAAAACAACCAAACAACCAACCACTCTTTATCCGTGGCTAAATCCAAATGTAGATTCCCTGAGCAGATCTTCTTTCTTAGAAGTGCACGCCTGTGGGACTCTCTTCCGTTTGCCTGTTCTACAACTTGGATGTCTTCAAGTTCGACATAAACAAATTCCTGACAAACTGCTCTCTTAAGTAAGACACCCTATAAAATATCCAATACTAATGATTACTAGGCTAGTATCTCATTGATTACTGTACACGCAATAACCCTCATCCCGGAATGGCTTCCGGGCCTTGATAAGTGGTGACCTCCATGTAAAAAAAAGGATGTATGGACGATTTATTTAAAGCCGAATATATTATATCCGACTGTAACACACCAGTTCTCGCCTGATCACTGAAGAAGCAACGTTGAGTCTGGCCAGTACCAGATGGGTGACCATTTGCGAAGACGAGGCGTTGTATGTACTGCAAGTTAAAATACCAAGTTTAGAAATGGCGCGTCTATCCTTCTCTCAGATGGAACTATTTTAAGTCGTGGCATCACGAAAATAAATACCCTCGATAGCCCTGGTGAAGCATCAATATTCAACTATCTATAAGACTTGAATTACATTAATCATTCGTGTAGTGAGTTCAATCACGGCTACGGCCAAGCTGGATGGATTGTGACACATCTCCATGACAATCTGGTATAATTCCATGGTAAATTATTTTAATGCAAAATAGTTTACACACTCGATGTTCGCCATGACATTATTGTGACAATCGAAAATATGTTTTGATACCTCAGGAAACTCTTTCCTAGACAAGTTTATTACCATTCACTTTAATTGTCCATAACCCGAACTAATAACGTGTTTATTTTACCATACATTGGAGGACGTCCAGGCATGATCTTTGGCGAGAATTTTCCCACGTGTTAAAATACCGTAGTGCCTAACATTGTTGTAATAAAGAAACGTATAAATAGTGTCCGTTACAGCCAGTCTTTGGACGTTTGGGGATCGTTAGTTTCAGTTCAAAATATTATTTTAATCGCGATACACACACGTAATATCAAAAACATTTTTTTTTTACATTGTATGCTTTTGTGTTTATATGTTCTGCACAAGATAAATAAATTGACTGTGAAAATGTGTTTGAATGCCTAAAAGGCGTCGTAACGGTTGTTTGAGGCGTCAACTGTTTCCTTTGTTTTGTCTACACCCTTTGGAGTCATGAATCAGTAGAGGAAGTCTTAAGTTCCATAATATTAATATCTCTTAGTAACGAAATTAGATTACCTCTCGGTATAACTGACGTATTAAGTTTACTTTAATATAACACACACACACACACACACACACACACACACACACACACACACATATGATCACAAATACGCACACATAGATATCGAGGAAGAAGGATCAAGATATGAATACATTGTTTATTAATATATGCGCCTATGTTTGTTTTTATGCATATCACGTGTGTGTGGGCGATCAGGGTAACACCTCATTTGAGGTTTTCTTGATTTTTTATGGCTTCCGAACTTTTCTGAGTCATTCACTCTTCATTGAAGTATATACACTTATATATATATATATATATATATATATATATATATATGTGTGTGTGTGTGTGTGTGTATACATAGTTATATGGAAATGTATAGCTATATGTAAATACATATATATATTTGTAATCATCGATATACAGTCCTGTTTCGTTGCATCACAACTCATCAGGACCGCTAGATTAGTAAATTTTCCAAGCCGAGGATTGAACCTAGAACCATTGTGTTGATAGGCAGCAGTTCTACCGATCGACCCACGAGAGCCGCGCCGCTAAATTATCTCGCCAAATGTTTATTTAAACAAACATTTGCCCAACACTTTTACAGTGTTCTAACCGCTTGATTTAAACAAACAGTGAGCGTCGCATTTTTCAGCCAATTAAGTAGCGGCTGAGATGATTTAAGACAGTGCTCTACCCAAAGAAGAGGGAATATATATATATATATATATATATATATATATATATATATATATATATAGAGAGAGAGAGAGAGAGAGAGAGAAAGAGAGAGAGGAGGGGTATAAAGTGTATGTGAGTGTGGTTAGAACAGGAGGTAACTTGTTTTCGAGACAACTCTGATTGACAAGTGCGGCACTTAGGCGTTTCGTGTATTAAAAATGTACTGTCTCAACCCGGTGAACTATTTTGTGGATATCGAATTGTGCTTTAACACGTGTGGCTCCGTAAGTAATTTTATTGATGATAACGAGTGCTTTTGAGCAATGATATAGTTTTGTAAAATGTTACCCATCTTGTGGTTGTTTTGCATGTGTGTTTTATCGTCTCATCAGAAGTATTGAAGCTAATGAACTATAAAGAAAAAAATGTGATTCTAGTGATTATGCATTTGTAATTTATTTTTTAATTTTCTATATATTCTATTTATTACATATATATATATATATATATATATATATATATATATATATATATATATATATATAGAGAGAGAGAGAGGGGGGGGAGAGAGCGAGAGGGGTGGGAGAGATACAGACATGATAAAGTGTTTCCAGCTTCAAAATACATAAGACAGTACTCATAATAAAATAAATACGCCAACATAATATGTATCTGTATGTGCATATATGTATATATATATATATGTATATATATATATATATATATATATATATATATTTGTGTTTATGTACATATATATAAATATTACAAAAGATTGCTTTAAGGATCTGATCTCATAGCCATACAAAATATATTTATCCTGTGGTATATGAACAAAGTTATTTTTGTATACTTTCTAATTTTAGAGGAAGAAACTGTTCATTTCTGAAGCGTGTATTTGGTTTATTTATGCAGTCAACTTTATCCGAGGGGTAATTAAAGGATTTACGTTTGTATGTGGATTTAGCAGGAATTTGCGTTTCCCCTTCCTTAGGGCTTTGCACTTTATGTCTATGCGTAAAATTTATTTGATTAAAGCAGTTGACCATATCTAAACAGATTCACCCTTTTCAGGAACTAGGCTATTGTAAGTATTTTAGTGTAAAAGTTTTCATGTACAATTATTTTTTTTTGTTTTACCAAGGCATCACCACATTATCAAGGCCCAGAGGCCACTCAAGGATAATATTAAAGAGTGTACAGTAGAAATTGGACAATATAGTAATCATTAGTAATGAAAATTTGGTAAATTTGATAACTTATATGGAACGGCTCATCAAGAACTTATTTACTTTAGACTTGAACACAACCATATTGTAGTCAGCCGGAAAGCAGGAAAACGGAAGACAATTCCACAGGCGTGCAGTTCTAAGAAAGAAGCTTTGTTCATGGAATCTACGTTTAGGTTAAGGCACAGATAAAGAGTGGGGGAAATTATTGATAGTGTTTACAGCTATACGAGTGTTTCTTGTGAAAGTTTGGCGAGGGGGGACCATAGATTGAAGCTCAGTTGAACACTTTCCATGAAAATAACGATACATCAGAGACAAACTCGCAACATCTCTTCTGTGAGATAGAGGTTGCAAGGAGGAGAAAAGGACATCTCCTACGAGGCTACGAAGTCTATTTTGAACTCTATCAAGGCAGGACAAGTCCTTTCTAGCAGCTCCTGCCCAGATGTGGCAACAGTATTCCATCCTTGGACGTACCTGGCTCTTATATAGATAGAGAATAGCATCAGCAATGAGATATCTACCGGATCGATAGAAAGATCCCACCATTTTTCCAGCGGCCTTGGCAACAGATTTGATATACGTGTTCCATTTAAGATCAGGAGTAATGGTCAAGCCCAGAAGCTTGTCAAAACTTGAGGCCTCCTGAAGACGAGAGCCATTCATTTCAATTGATGACAAATGTGGATTAGAATGTTGATGATGTAAAGAGAGAAGCTTGGTTTTAGATGCATTAAAAGTAACCATCCACTCCTTCCCCCATTGTACTACGTGCTCAAGATCAGAGGAGAGAGAATCGGAGAGAACTTGGTCGTTTACTGTCTTAGATGTGGTACCATAAATGGTAGTGTCGTCAGCATAAATGTCTACAAATGATGTAAGGATATGATTTGGAAGATCATTAATGTAGATCAGGAAAAGAGTTGGGCCCAGGATGGATCCCTGAGGGACACCGGCATTAATACTGTGAGCTTCTGATTTTTGCCCCTCAACTACTACTCTTATGAACCTATCAGAAAGAAATGATTTAATGATTGAGAAGACTTTTCCAGCTATACCATAGCTAGCGATATTATGAAGTAAACCTTTATGCCTCACCCTATCAAAGGCTTTATATATGTCAAGAGCAATTGCCCTAGAAAGATTGCCTCCGTCGAGAGATTTGCTAATCCTATGCGATATAACTGTAAGGACATCTGCTGTAGATCTAGCAGAACGGAAACCATATTGAGTGTCACTAAGAAGGTTATTTTTGTTGAGATGGTTGATTACTTCTGTATTTAACACAGATTCTAGCAACTTACTCATGACGCACAGGAGACTTATTGGCCTGTACTGAGAGGGGGATGAGCGATCGCCTGAATTCTAAAATACAGGGCATACTGATGAGATTTTCCAGGGAGATGAGAAACTATTCTCCTTAAGACAACGTTTAAACAGTTTTGTAAGTATAAGCGCTAGTTCAGGTTGAAGTTTTTTGAGTACTATAATTGGAATACCATCAGGGCCAGTTGCTTTACTCGAATCAAGGTTTTTGATTAGCTTCGCAACATCACGTACAGATATACGTATATCACATAGCGTGTTTTCTGATACAGGAGGAAATATTGGGGGTTGGCAGTCTTGGTCGAAAAGGGTAGAATTAGCTGCAAATTCTTGACAAAGAGTTTGGCTTTGTCTGATGCTTACGAGATTACCTCAGGTCCATTGATAATAGTTGGGATGGAGCACACGCTTCTGTTCAGGATTCTGTTTGCTATTTGCCAAAACTGGTGGGAACCAAGCCGCTGCTCAGCTACTTTGGACTTAACAGATTGAGCATACAACACTCTTGCGTTCCTTATTGGTTTCTTACAATGGTTGCTGGCAGTCCTGAAAGCGGCTTTACTTTCCATACATCTATTACGTTTGAAGCAGTGGAAAAAGTGATTTCTGTGCGCAATGGCAGCAGCACATTCTGGAGAGAACCATGGCTGGCTGTTAGGTTTTTGCTGAAATTTTTTAGAGGGTATGAAATGGTCAATACCTACCATTAACCATTCAGTCAGGTCTAATAATATAGAGGGCACATCCTTTTTAAACATGGAATGCAGAGGTAGATCAGATATAAATGTATGGAAGCTATCCCAGTCCGTCTTAGTGTATCGATATACTGTACGATGAAGAGGTACGTCTGGGGACTTATTACATTTCATTTTTATCTTAATTGATACAACAGAGTGGTCGGAAGATCCAAGAGGCGACAGAACAGAAACTGAACATAGTTCAGGGCAAGTTGTGAGAAAAAGGTCTAATAGGCTCGCATACTTGCCGCCATTATCGGGCACACGGATAGGTTCCTGAACAATCTGAGTGAGGTCATAGGCAATGGAGAAATCATGACAGAACCTCCCCTCATCATCGGTCTTGTTTGAGTGGGTCAACCATTCGACGTTGTGAACATTGAAGTCTCCACATACGTGAATGTTAGCTGAAGGATAAGTAGAAAGGACTTGGCCAATTTTCTCAGATATGCTTTGAAAGATAGTAACTCCGCTGTTGTGGGGGCGATAGAGAGTAAATATAAATGCAGTAGTGTGAGCTAAAGCAACCCGGAAGCACATATAGGGTAAGTTAGGTTCTTCCCTGGAGATGTCCCTCCCACATGGAAAGCTATCTTTAATATAGGCACATATTCCATGCCCATGGCGATCTTGAGGGTCAGATTTAGAAGTTAAGTTAGAGTATCCTGTAATTGCAAACTCATCTAGGGAAATAGCCTGTCCAATGCCAGTTTCACTTAAAAATAAAAGGTCTGGTTTAGTCTCCTGTAATTGGAAGTTGGAGAACCGGGTTTAATCGTGTATTTTTTCTTGAAACTTGTCATGATGAAATTTTGGAATTTGTGGACTAGGTCGTCCGATTTACTTAGAGCAGGACGGAGCGGGGAAACTAAGAGAGAAAAAGAAACGAAGAATTTTTTTTTGTTTTTTTGTTTTTTTGTTTTTTGTAGCACATGATAATGTAAAGCCGTAACAATTACCCACTAGTATGGCATCGAGAGGCCCCACCAGAAGCTACTGCATGGTGCAGATTCCATTCACCAAATGGCAATACAGCAGCCCCAGTACTTTGCACCTGCTGATAGGACAGCCTCCTTAGTGGTTAATCCAAGGTTCGGGTCCCTGACTATCAGGCGGATAACGTCAGCCCAGACAAAACGTTTACCTCCAGCACCCTTACTAGTGACATGGCTACAAGGATAGACATAGAAACAGAAAATTTCCACCAACTCTGTAAACTGTTCGCGCAAAATACAGCCAACCTAGAAAACAGCTTTTTCTTCTCCCTTTGTCAGAAAAATCACTCATTAAAAAATGAGGACTGAGGGACAAATAAGAAGAAGCGAGAGTAACAGGAGCTGCCGATAACGCATCCACAATGCGTTTTCTGCTCTCCATTAAAAAAACAAAAAAAACTATTAAGTATTGTACTTAATAAAAGTCCAACGGACGTGTTTAAGGGAAAGTATGGTGATAGATTCCCCTCTCACGAACCAAAAATGAGTACAATTAGGTAATCTATTTTTGCAATCAACTCGGTAGATAAATAAACATTTATGGACGAGATAAAAAGCTAGCATTTAATACAACAGAAAAACATAAATTAAATACTGAAATAAAATGTAGTTATTAATATTTGAATCTAAAAATAAAAAGTGCGAATTAGTAGAGAAAATCACTTATCACAACAACGCTTCCGTCTCCAAACTGAAACTAGTGAAGAATTTTACTTTTAATAGCGTTCAGAAGATTTTTTTTTAAATTAACCGTTAAGAGAAAGCGTGATTTTATTCTGAACTTTAACTAGTCACGTTTTAAGAAACTTATGATATAAAAGAAAAGCAGATGGGTGGGGGTTTCTTCCGAAGTTAGTTGGTGACGTTACAAGTAATTGCGAGATAAGATGGGAGCCAGAAATTAGGGGTGGGGGACTGAAAATGATAATATAATGGATTGATTATACAATATTTAAGATCAACTTGGTAGATACACATTTATGGACGAGAAAAAAAAGCTAGCATTTAATACAACAGAAAAAACATAAATTAAATACTGAAATAAAATGTAGTTATTAATATTTGAATCTAAAAATAAAAAGTGCGAATTAGTAGAGAAAATCACTTATCACAACAACGCTTCCGTCTCCAAACTACAAACTAGTGAAGAATTTAACTTTTAATAGCGTTCAGAAGATTTTTTTTTAAATTAACCGTTAAGAGAAAGCGTGATTTTATTCTGAACTTTAACTAGTCACGTTTTAAGAAACTTATGATATAAAAGAAAAGCAGATGGGTGGGGGTTTCTTCCGAAGTTAGTTGGTGACGTTATAAGTAATTGCGAGATAAGATGGGAGCCAGAAATTAGGGGTGGGGGACTGAAAATGATAATATAATGGATTGATTATACAATATTTAAGATCAACTTTTTAGATAAACATTTATGGACGAGAAAAAAAAACTAGCATTTAATACAACAGAAATACATAAATTAAATACTGAAATAAAATGTAGTTATTAATATTTGAATCTAAAAATAAAAAGTGCGAATTAGTAGAGAGAATCACTTATCACACCAACGCTTTCGTCTCCAAACTGCAAACTAGTGAAGAATTTAACTTTTAATAGCGTTCAGAAGATTTTTTTTTTAATTAACCGTTAAGAATCCTTTTCTGGCATAACAACTTCTAACTGACTATTTTAAACACATACACAATACAGTGTGTAAAAATTTATTTCATTCGAATAATAAAATAAACGTTGTCATCTTAACCACGAAATCATTGTGAAATGTAGCGATTTTATATTTTCCTCAGAGTTTGTACGTATATTACTCTCTTATAGGTTTGGGACAAATATTTTAATAAGGTTGGATATTCTTGTCTCACAGACTAAGCCCTATAACACGGTATCAATTATATCGCACAGCAGTTTTCTTTGGAAATTTACCAATGGTTACTTAAAAGCCGCTGTTTGTAGGAAATTTTATATGCATAAAAAGACGAAGCTCTTATCCAATGAATTGATATTTGAAAGTTACGAGTTTATATTTTATTTGGATCTATGTCAAATAAAGTAAACTCAGTAATATGTTCCTTTGTTGCATCAAACTAACAGGCATAAATACATTTATAAAAGCTCTACTCATTTATTGAGTAAAATAAAATGCGGATCAAGTGCGTTTGAAACCAAATCACAACATAATATTAGGAAATAAACAAATATTTTACTTGTTTGAAATTTATAACAAATATATTTCGAAGCTATACTCCATCCTCAGTATGTTGATTATTTTCTTTTTTTTCTTCTTCTTCCTTGCCATGTTGTAAAGTTGTAGAAAGAAAAGTATGTTTGTAAAGAGCTACACCTTGTATCTGAGCGGTTGTATTTTGAAATGTCGGAACAGTGCGTAGGTAATGCGAGAATAACGTCAAGGGTGTGAGTTCCATGTAGAAACGTTGATTTAATTTGAATAAAATAAAATATGCATCAGATGCGCTTGAAACCAAATCACAATTACGGGTTTTCATTGATTACTTGTATCACGTAAATCTTATTAATAGATCTTCATTTAAAATTCGTATGCTAATAAAAAGGTGCTATTATTTGATATTTACTTTTCTCGGATAATAAAACCTTTAAAATACATTAAAAATATCTACGATTTTCTTAACTGTGTTACCAACGAGGTTGTCTCACTAACTAACCCTTATAACAAGATCAAAACATTTATAGAATAAACAACTTCGAATATCGAACATACTGTTGCAATGTGATTCTCACATAAATTAAGCTCTTTAACATGCTGCTTGGTTTTAGCTAACAACTAAACCGCTTCATACATATGGATCACCAAAACTCATGGCGTGAAATCCACATGAGCATAAGAATTAATGAGTTTACATTACTCATTGGAACAATGAATTTGTTATCGTTTATATTGAAACTTTATTATAATTTGATTAGGTTTTAAAAGAACTTGTTTACATGGTGGCTTTAAGAAAACCATATTGTAATTAGCTAGAAAGCAGGCCATAAAAACAGAGTTCAACAGGCGGGCAGTTCTAAGAAAAAAACAACGTTAATGAAATCCCCGTTTACGATATAACACAAGTGTGAAAGAAATAATATATAGTGCCTTTAGCTAGACGAGTTTCATGATCGCTTATATACGTGGAAAGATAATTAAATGTAATTGGAATGTGGTAGTCACAAAAACCGTGCCCCAGTTCGAGATCTACTAAATATTTTAAAAATATATTGCTTACAAAACATGAAAATTTACTTAAATGCTGTTGCTTTGCGGTTGTCATATGAACTAAGCTCTATTACTAAGCTCCTGTTCTATCTCACGGCCATTTTTAAAAATTTAAATTGACACCCGTACATAATATTTTAGAATGACTTTAATGCGATGGCATGTATTGTGATTCATATCTCACAACCTAGCAGTACAACAAGTTCTTTGTATCAGTCGATAGGAATTCTTAAAATATATTGTTCGCTTACAATTCTGATATTTAGCTAATGAATGGGTAGTTGAAGAGTTTGAGTGGGAGAGCGAACGATCAAATCGGGTCATTTAGGACTGAGGCGCGAATCGCTTTAGTTTCGAGCCAGGAATGTCTCACATTTCCGCAATGAACAAAACACAAATCTATAAATCAAATAATTCTACCGATTTCCAGTTCATAAAACACGTTAGGAAAACCATTATCGTTTCCGCTTCTCGACTTTGAAAACAAATATTTGACCCAACTTACATTGAATTGTTATTGTGGCAGGAGGATCCCTTTTATAGCAGAGTCTTTAACACACACGTGCTCCACATACATGCATGCACAGAACAACCTGGCACACACTCGCAAAACAATTGAATACACGTATACAAACACAAGGGCAAACATACAATTACCAAGAACTAACAAGTAAAAATAAATGCATCTAACAACATTGGAAAATTTTATATAACATCATGTAAGACATATATATATATATATATATATATATATATATATATATATATATATATATATATATATACACACAGAATGTATTGACTGGAGTCAGTGAAAATTCGCCTACAAAAAAGTACATATATAGACAAAAATGTATGGAATTGACGACGTATTGAGTATATATATATATGTGTATATATATATACGTCTGTAAGAAAAGCATAGTCATATGCGTACACATGCACTGTATTACTATATAAATACAAAGAAACATGTAAAAGAGCATATACACACATTGTGAACACATAGATACATACATGCATCTTATACCTATACAAAAGAAAAGGTAATAGATGCATGTACACGCTAATATATATCAAAGATATGCACACCTGTATTCTAATATTTCTGAAAATAATTCCTCAACTACGTGTTATATATATATGTGTATATGTATATATATATATATATATAACATATATATATATATATATATAACATCTATATATAACATATGTATATATATATATATATATATATATATATATATATATATATATGTATATATATATATGGCGGCACTGATGAGTTGTGATACAACGGAACAGGACTGTATATTGATGACTATCCTTAAATATATATATATATATATATATATATATATATATATATATATATATTATATACTCCTATAAATTCGTTTTTTAAGCGTATGTATTTATATTCATCTTAAAATCTCTTTCTCTATTTATTTAAAAAGAAAATACCATTTTGTTATGTATCGGGTGTGGAAGTGTATTCACTACCAGAACATCGAGCTAATTTGCATACTCTTTGAAGCATTCATTTGAATTAATTCCCACTTAGTTTATTATGTGATTATCATCTTGTGTTAACTATCACGTGTAATTATATTAATGGAGATGTTCTTCATGATTTATACTTGCATAACATGTGCATAAAAAGTTTATAGTAAACACAAAATTGTTTCCACATATATTTATGTATACGTATATAGTTTTGTTCAAAAGCAAACTCTCCTAGAGTTTTTAATCTACAAACATGAAAAGTCATATATAAGGTAAATGTAATCCATGGTAAACTTTATATTTGGGGTTAACCTCGAAAAAATCAGTGCAAATGTGTGAAAATTAAAAAAAAAATGCCCGGTGAAGGTCAAACGCCGCAATTATTGAACGCATAACGTAATAGCTATTGGTTCATGTTTAAATTTTTAGCCTTGCAGTAAACGTATCCTCATGGGCCAGTAATTGGCGGCAGAGGCAAAAATGAGTAGTAAGCTGAAGGTTTTGATTTCGATTCTCGGTGGTGGCGCACGGCTCTTTACTTTTTTTAGAAACTTTAAATCGTAGCTATAAATTGCATCCAATATAATATATATTATAATCTCACCTGTTTGTTTAAATGTGTGTAGGTTTGTTTGCCTAAAACTTGTGACAGGCGACGGAATTTCGTTGTGAAGCCTACCTTCGGATGACAAATACGGAGAAAATTGGCGACAACCTTAATCACTTCACCTACACTGGTGGCTTTTTCGCCGATTTTTTCGAAAGTCATCCTCTCTTTTCGATTGACTAGCCTCATTTAAATCTACGTCACTTCCAGTTTGGCAATGGGGGAAACAGGAAAGACGTCATGATTTTCGGTACGGGTTCGAGCCTGCCTGTCTACAAACACTTTTTTTGTGCTCAACGCACATATCCAAACAACCGATATGATAACAAAATGGGCGCATTTACGTATCTATAAAATTGAACATTTCTGTCTGTCTTTGTACATTTCCCTATGCAATATCCCTGTCAATTTTAAGTCTACACACTCGAAATTTGATATACAGCGTACTGAGAGTTGGGAAAATCTTTGTAATCGACTTTCGTCCAGAAATTTAACTGTTAAGGGGTCAAAGTTCAACGATTTCACTTGCGAGAACTCTATCAAACTCCTCCGCTAATTTTGTGTATAAAGAATTGTAATTTTAGATATAAGTTCCGTGGACATGGATCTAACTTTCTTACTTGATTTGAGCCCGAAACAATAAATGTTCAGGGGTCATAATAGGGGTCAAATTTAAAAATAATTGACCTCTGCGGTCTCCACGAAATTACTCAGACAATTTCTGGTCTAAACATTTGAAATTTGACATAAAGGGAATTCAGAGATTGGGCTCGCTTTTTAATTGATTTGGATCAAAAATTTGAGTTGCCAATATATAAATATAGGTGTGTATGTTTTCATATCTGCATTAAACTTTCGGCAGAGGTGAAGGATTTTTACAAGATTAGTATCGTTTTGTAAGGTCGACCCTTAAGACGACAAACACCGAAAGATTGGCTAAAAACATTAATTTATTCTACTCCTAACTGGTCATTTTTCTATAAGGTGGGTCCGTTTTTTTTCAGCGATATTTACGACAGTCATCACGTCGGGCTTAAATGCTAGTATATATACATATGACCCCATTTTTTATCATGTCGGTTGATTGTCTGTTACACTTAGGGACTTCTCCCCGCTATTTACTTTTAGGTGTCTTTAGATGCCTATCCGTAGTGACTGTGTTCACAATACAATATAGTCTATATTGCATTGTAGTGAATCTACTGTTGATTTTATCAAATCATATGTAAATAATGGCTTCACTTAAAGTTTAAAATGGAAAAGCCGATTCTAGATCAATTATACTCTAAACAGAAAAAAAAATTAACCTGAACGATCGTAGTATTAGCACACAAAAACTGTTGATATTATGAAATTCATTAAACAGATTACGTTGACTTCAACGTATAAATTTAACGAACTATAGTTCCACTGTGTTCTAAAAACCAACAGCTATTTTGAACGATCCCCCGTCATATAAGACACTATACATCACATTTTACAGCTGCACTTTTCTGCTTGTAGGGTAAAAATCTCAAATGCACTGTGAGGTAGTATACAAGTGTTAACTTTTGCAATAATCGGACTTCCTTATCGATTATTCATATGTGGGTGCATACGTGTGTGTATGTGTGTATGCGTGTGTGATTGTCCTAGTAACGACGACGGAACCATCTGATTTATACTAGAGATGATACATCTAGGAGTTAGTTTGTAGGGAAACACAGCTATCAAAAGTCAAACTCTCGTCTTAAACAGCCTGATCTAGCAGAAAAACAGTATCCAAACAACTTAAGGCAAGCTGAGATTCAAGAGCTCTAGGTTGTGTTTACCCAAATCCACAGTATCTATTACTAGTCACTGCCTTAGTTGTGAACGGATGCAACAATACATATTTTATTATTTCAAGTTTTTATTGTTCCAGCGTAAAAACATCGAATAGGTTTCATGTGCCCAGTATCAAAGTAGAAAAAGGTAAACTTATTATTTATTTTCATATAAATATTTAAGTATCGCGACACGACCATGATTATGTTCCAGTTAACTAGTTATAAATAATCAGAGACTTAGATATATCCTCAGGCAATATTGCTTTTACAAATACAGTTAAGATCACGAGCGACAAAATCACAGATGTACTACGAAGACACCATCTTAAAGAACAGACATAAAATTAGGAAGTAGTTCTATTAAGATGACCAAAACGGATATCACCCAAGAAAACGCTGGTAAGTAAAATTATTTATCATTTATTACTGCTATGTTTTATCTCTGCTTAAAAAAGAAATACATTTCGGCAGTAAGACGTTTTACAAACATTGTAAGATATACCACTGTTAAAAAAATTCGTTAACATAAGTTTTTATATTAAAACCTACGATATAGAAAATAAAATATAGTAATAATGCTCGTCCATCGTTGTTGATGAAGACCAGGAGCATCATAGTTTTGAAGTTAATTGTGTTTAGTGTTTCCGCAAATGACTTGTTATTACAATATGAACCTTAAAGTATCGTCGGAAGATAGAGCGCATATGGATAGTTGCTGCCGTTGATATATTTAATGCCTTCGACTTGTGGAGTTTGCTCCTCATCCTCTTCTCTCTAAATTGTTTGTCTCTGCTTTTATTGAGCCCCTGTTGATCGAAACACGAGACACATATATGTTCTTTGCTAGTACCCTCCACGATTCAGTACATATGCCTAAGGCATTTAGGTATACGTTAACATTGTTTTGAAGCGTTTCTTTTAGCTGCTTACATGCCTTTTCTAATTGAAATTTTATCTTGTATGCGCAACATGCCAAGGCCAAGGCATCTGGGACTTTTGAAATAATGTGCATATAGATAGCATTTTGCCCTTTACCAAAACATCAGTGTCAGGGATCTTATCTTTTTATTTGATGTTCATGATTTCTCTAAAAAATGAAATGCGAAAGTTATTTTCTTTGCATATGTTGAATAGAAAGTCCAACTCTTACAGGCATACAGCAATGCAATGATGGTAAGAACCTGTATCACTTACATATATCTCTACGGATCCCTACGTTGCTGAGTAGCTCTCGTCAAGGAAGCCTTGCTTGTATTTCCACCTACAGTCTACCTGATAGTAACTCAAACTGGGCCGTTGTTTTGTTTTGAAAACTCGATTGTTACTTTCCTTATCGGTTAGTCAGTGAACGGGATGTTTTGCGCGGGCTGTTGGCGGACAATTACTGTGAACTCCCAACAACAACTTACTAACAAACAACCAACCTTTACACACTCTGTTGATTCTTTTAAATGAAGGTATGTGTAAGGTACGGGCGTGTCTGGGTTTCACATCTAACCAATCCCTCCTCCCTACGCACTATTCTGATTTGCCTTGATTGGCTATGCATATTCATTAGGTGATTTTCCCACAGCAATCCAAATTTTCCATTATCTGGATTCCTACAAAGGTTAATTGTGGTCATGACGTTTAAAGTCACTTCTAGACAAAACATGGTTAGATAACACACATCGTTCATAGTAATAAACAATATCATTAATGTTCTTGAAATTGTTTTTCTTTTCCTTGATGTACATGGTATCAGGGATCACGCCGGTTTTAAATTTGTAAAGGTATCTGATGGTACGAAGGGCGTACAATCAGTAATGCCCCTGACTCACTTTCAGTTGTCTGATCTAGCTGAAATTTTGCATCTGCAATGATTTATATCTCTACGGGTGTTATGGTAAATGACAGCTCTGAACTAATTGTGGTTTCTGTTTTACAGGTGTTTGAACCGTCAGGTGTGAAATGGAGCCTGTTGAATGTCGAGCAGTGATCTAGTTTTTGTATTTGAAAGGACGCACACCGCAGAAGACTTTTGATGAAATGAAAGAAACTTATGGTGATAATGCCTCATCATATCACCTTTTAAAACGCTGGCATCGTAAATTCAAACATGGGCGGATGTCTGTGGAAACAGCTCCAAGACCTGGTCGCCCCCTTCTGCTATTGATAAGACATCTGCCCGTCAAGTTGAGACTGCTATTTCGGAAGATCGGCACATTACTATTCGCCAAATAGCCCAAGATTTCAAGATTAGTACAGGATATGTGGAAACAATCATTCATGGCCATTTGCATATGCATAAGGTGTCTGCCAGATGGATTCTCAGGTTGGTCACACCACTCCAGAAGCGTGAACGCGTCAAGTGTTCCAGAATGAATTTCGAGATGTGCCAAGAAGATGAGTCCAAATTTTTAAAAAGACTGATTACACAGGATGAAATCTGGGTCCATCACTGTGATTCAGAGACCAGAGCCCAGTCAATGCAGTGATAGCACTTGGACTCGCCACCTCCAAAGAAGGCTAGGGTGCAGCGCTCCGATGGCAAGGTATTGCTTACACTCTTCTGGGACCAGGACGGAGTAGTGATGACAGATTTCCTTACAAAGGTTACCACAATTACAGGGGCCTATTATGCTTAACTTTTGAAGAAATTAAGGGAAGCTATCAAAATCAAGAGGCAGGGCAAGATCAGCAAAGGTACCCTCCTCCTGCAGGACAACGCTCCGGTCCACAACTCGCTTGTTGCCAGATCAGAAGCAAGGGCGTGTGGTTATAAAAACCCCCGTCCTCCCTACTATCATGACCTTGCACCCTCTGACTTTCACATCTTCCCAGCCATGAAGACGGGTTTGAAATGAAAGCGTTTCGCAGATGATGTAGCCTTGATTTCTGAAGTCACTTAGTGGTTGGAGAACCAACCTGAGGTGTTCTACACAAACGGTCTCCAGAAATGCATAACTCTGGGTGGTTCCTATGTAGAGAAAAACTAATAA
>NC_136515.1:47774559-47787059 GCF_053919585.1 Euprymna scolopes | reverse complement strand
CTGATTGAGAAAGATACGGTTTTTTGTTATCTTATTATTTTATTATTATTCTTGTTGTTAAGACTTTTAATTAGTGAGAGTCTTAGAGAGAGATGTTATTGTAAGAGGGATGTTGTGAGAGAGACTTAGAGAGAGATGTTGTTGTAGCGATTGTTCGTGTTATAAAGATTCATATATATTAAAATGTTTATACTTAGAAGTGTAGATATTAGATGTAGAGTTCACATTGTATATATGAGATGTGTATGTCAAGACCTTTTAAAACACATTATATACAAGACATAATAACAATTTTCACTTTACCTTTTGGTAGAATCACAACACAAAAACGACGTTTATAAAAACTCATGATGGGTTAATTTCTTCTCCAGACCGGTCGTGGTTTTCTGAGTCAAGAATTCAAAGCTTCACATTCTAATTTAAAAAGTGACTGTCTCGCTTCCAGACGTTCGAATCCCAACTGGACTGTCGTCTCCCGTCCTCAGACTCCTTCCAGTTTCTCCCCCGTGTCTTGCTTAACTCTAAAGTTTTCTAACTATATCTAGAACTTCCAATTTTCCATTACGTCATACACATGTAAAAACATGTGTCTTCTTTCACGTGTTCTGGATATGCGTGTCCAAAACGTTTTCCTTTGTTCACAAAAGGAATTTCAACCTATAGTCCCAATAACCTATTTTTCCAATATGTTAAAACATGTTTATAAAATTATCTTGTATAATTGCATTCCTCAATTGAATTTTTCATAACAGACTTGTAAACGCACATTCTTTTCTTGAAACTATTTTATCTCTAAGTTAAACAATGGTTTGTTTTACATTCCATTGCTAATTCTCTCTCGTAATCTATTTCTAAACCTAAATTACGAGGTTCGAATTTCGTCTATTCTATTTATTTTTCATTTTAACTAAATCTCTCTATTTTTATACTTACGTGAAAAGGGGGCAGCCCTTATCATGTAACAATCTGTGTAAATAGTTCTGGGTTGTTTGTTTTTTTCTGTGGAGACGTATGCTAAAATTTGTTATTTGTTGTGTTCTTTAGGAGTTCTTAGTTCGTATATTAGAATTATTTTCTGCCAGATTAATACCTTTTCCGTATTAGTAATAGTAGATATCTTCTTTTTCGCTGGGTTATTTCCAGTTCATTCAGTCTAGTTTAACAGAGGTATCGGTCTGTTACTATAGTGCAGACTCTACATGCTAGGCAGTGGTATTGATTTTAAAAAGTTTTTAGGATGGTGGCTTTTGAAGTTGATGTATTTTTGAGGGTTTGTGGTTTTGTGGTAGATGTCTGTAATTATGTTGTTGTATTTGATTGTTACTAGGATGTCTAGGAAATGTAGTTCTGTGAAGCTTTTTTCTAGTGTGAAGTTTATTTTTGGGTGTAGATTTTGTAGCAAAGTGTGGAGTTCTATTATATCCCCCATGTGGTCCTCCAGATTATAAAGCAGTCGTCTACTTATCTTTTCCATGATTATATGAAGAGTGTTTTAATATTGTGCCTGCATTTCTGCTCTATAATTTCATAAAGGGACTCTTCTAGGAAGGCGAATGTAAGGTCAGCATATGTTAGTGCCATTTTAGGACCCATTGCTGTGCCTAGTATTTGGATGTAGTTGTCATTATTGGCTCGGAAGGAGTTCTAATTGAGGATTATGCCAATGTTGTCAATCGCGAATTGTTTAGTGAATCTGTGGTGTAAAGTCTGTGTATGTTTGTCAATCCAATATGAGATAGTTTCTTTTCCTAGGTTTTGTGGGATATTGCTATATAGGCTGCTAACACCAAATGTGACGAGTATTGTCCAATTGTCTACTGTTTGTGGTAGGAAGCTAAGGAAGTGTGTGCCATCTCTTACATGCCTTCTGGCTAGGTTGGTGAAGTTTGTCTTTGCTCACGATGTGCCTAGTCCGAGTCAACAGCTAAAACAATAGATTCGAAGCTTTGATACCACTCACAACAAAATTACGATTGTTGTATAACAGATGGTGAATAATATATCTAATCGGTTGCTAAATCTGCTGTTTGGGCATGATGGTCCTGCTACTATGCGTTTGAATGTGAGGTCATTGGGGTTTGGGGTGCTTATGTACTCTGACTTTTGTATGTTGATTGCATGTCTTACCTGGTTAAATTTGTGTATTTGTGTATTTTCGATAGTCCATAGAAGAGGTTTGTTTTTGTTGTGGAGTTTGTAAGGAAGTCTTTCTCTTTTTTAGTTAACGTACTATTGTATGTTGCGCAGAGTTTTGTGATTTTAGATATGGTTGTGTTGTCTATGTTAGGACTAATGTGTTTGTAATAATTTTCGTTCCCTAGTGATTCTAAAATTGTTGTTTTATAGTAGTTCTTATTCATGATAACCACGGCATTACCTTTGCATGCTTCCTTTATAATTAAGTTATTATGTTGGATTATTTTAAGTGCTTGATATTGTTTTCATGTTAGATTACTGGTGAGTGTTTCTTTTTGTTGGGAGTTGAGGTTCTAGAGCTTTCCAAAGAAAGTATTTAATTCCTTTGTGTTGTTTTATTTTTGGGGGAAGTATGTTAATTTGTTTATTCACTAGAGCATCGTATATTGTGTTATCTCTGTCATTAAGTATATATATGAGTCTAAATTTGCGTTAAGATTCTTTCAGGTCTTTCTTTAACTCTGTTATGTTACTTTTGGGGGTTGGACAGAATTTGAGGCCTAGTTTTAGTACGTCAATTTCGTCCTGTCTCTGTAGATAAATTAATGACTTTGAGTTTTTTTGTGGTCTAATTTGGTGTTATCATTTTGTAAGTGATTCCTAAAACATGGTTGTGGGGGTTATTAGTTTCATTGTTCCGGTTGGGAGGTTGGTTGTGTCGTTTTGTAGAGATGTATGGATTATGAAAGTACCTGCATTTATTTGTATATATATATATATATATATATATATATATATATAATATATATATAATATATATATATATAATATATATATAATATATATATAATATATATATATATAATATATAATATATATATAATATATGTATTATATATATATTATATATATAATATATATAATATATATATACATATATAATATATATATATATATATATATGACATTTAGTAATATATATGTGTTTGTGTTACTAAATGCAATACCGTTTTATCCAGCTATAGTCATTAAACATTAAACGTTTGAGCACTGATGATTATTTCGACAAAGTAACTTGAACTTTTGCATATATTGAATACTCTTTAAGTCATGGACATATCCGTGATTGAAGAAAGCAATATGTTTGAAACACATGTTTGAAAGTTAAAAACTATTTATTAAGACTTATTGAATATATTATCCTTATAGATAGACACAGACCCATACACAGAAAGACATATAGACGCACAAACACAAATACACACCCACACACACACACACATATATATATATATATATATATATATATATATATATATACACATGTATACGTGTGTGTGGGTGCGCGTATGTGTGTGCGCGTGTGTGTATTCTAACGTCTTGTTCTAATATTACTAAACTTCTTCCCTCTCCCCTTGTAGACTCATAGTTTACCACCACATTTAATGTGTTCATCCGTTTTACATTGTGATTCGTCATTCCACGTCTTTAAAACAACCCTTACAGGTCAGTGTTCAATATGGCGACATTGTAAACTGTCAAAGCCTATTACGCGTCACGTTTATTTGTATCGTTTCGAATTCCCTACACTTTTAAAACGTCATTGATGAGAAGAGAAGGATCCAAATTATGAATTAAATTATAGTAATGACAAGAAAATTGAAACATCAATGTTGTTTTCTATATGGAAAAGTATCTCGACCACTCAGGCCTTAAATGCTTTAATCTCTGTAAAAAATTAAAACATTTATCTATTCATGTGTGTATATATATATATATATATATATATATATATATATATATATATATGTATATGTATATATACATACATATATACATATACATATATGTATCTATT
The DNA here is from genome assembly GCF_053919585.1 of Euprymna scolopes. Classification (NCBI taxonomy): domain Eukaryota; kingdom Metazoa; phylum Mollusca; class Cephalopoda; order Sepiida; family Sepiolidae; genus Euprymna; species Euprymna scolopes. The sequence goes on along the minus strand of NC_136515.1, from coordinate 47,783,065 downwards.
CATGTATATATATATGTGTGTGTGTGTGTGCGTGTCTGTGTGTATGTACGTGTTATACAACAGTCGTCATTTTCTTGTGAGTGACATCGAGGTTTCGAATCTATTATTTTAGCTGTTGGCTCGGCCTAGTCACACTGATGAATCGTGAGCAAAGGAAAACTATTTGCCATATTTATATAAATGCACCTCTATGTTTTTTTACATGGGGAATACCACTTATCAGGGTCCGAAAGTCACTCTGGGATAAGGGTCATTTCGTGTACAGTAGTCAATGCGATAATATCGTAGTAAATGTTAGTAAAGGAGACTTGATAAAGTGTCTTACTTAAGGGGTCGGTTTGTCAGGAATTTTTTTATGTTGGGCTTGAAGACGTCGAAGTTGTAGTCAGGTAGGAAACAGCAAACCGGAGAGAGTTCCACAGTCGTGCACTTCTAAGAAAGAAGCTCTGCTCATGGAATCTACGTTTGGATTTAGGTACAGATAAAAAGTGGGGAACATTAATGACAGTATTTTCAGCTAAACGGGTATTTTTCGTGAAGGATTGTCGAGGAGGTACCAGAGTTTGGATCTCAGACGAGCACTTGCTATGGAAATAACGATAAAACAAAGACCGGCTCGCAACGTCTCTTCTTTGGGAGAGAGGTTGCAAGGAAGAGAAAAGGGTGTCCCCCACTAAGTCACGAAGTCTATTTTTACTCTTTCAGGGCAGGATAGACTGTTTTAGCAACTCCTGCCCAGATGTGGCAGCATTACTCCATCCTTGGACGTACTAGTTTCTATATGTAGAACTTATTCATTAATGTATGTAGAACTTATTCATTAATGATATTAAAATTGATTAATGATAAAGTTAATGAATTACTTTAAAATCAGCTTTTGATTAATACATTTTTACGGGAAGTTGGTAAACGTAAGAGCAGTACAATTTTGTCATTGATCGTTTTGTAAAAATTTAACCGTAATAATAATTACTTTTAATAAATATTCCAGAACAAAAATACACAAAAACTTATAATGCAAAAATAAAACAATGCACCTCAGAACACATACAAAAAACATTAGAAATAAACCATACACAATCTATTATGGCTATTTAACCCCTACATCTATGTGCTTAGAAAACGGAGCAATAAACCTGGCATAGTGATATCTAGGTACGTGCGAAATCAATTCCGATGTTCAAAATGGTTTAACCAATTTGACCCCAGGCTTTACTTTAAAATTCACTCAAAATTAGGAAATCAACCAATGTTTATGAAATTGTCAGTATTTATCATGTAGTAATCACAGCATATAATAAATACATTATGTTTACTTGGATCTTTGTGGAAATGTATTATTTTCTTTAAACAAAAAATACCTTTACTAAAGTTTTGGTTTTTAGTAGAAAAAAATTCAATGTGTGACTTTATATTTTGCATTTTTTTATGAAAATAATGCATCGTAAATTGTAACAATCAAAAAGTAATACATTTTACAGAAGATTACAAAAAACGTCCGTATATAACTCGAAGAAAAAAACCGTACAGTCCGATATAATTAGAAGAAAGATTAATCCCTCGAACTACCGATACAATAATTGAATTAAGCATTATTTATTTAATATTTTCGTACTAATAATTAAAATTGCAGAAATATGTCTACTTTTTTTAATTACAGGTTTTAAATAATCTTTATGAGTGCGTTTCTTATATTTTCCTTGCTTGCATGAATGTGAATCTTTCGGTATAACGTAAGTGAAAAATAAATCCTTTGTTTTTAATTTAAAAGCAGGTACATAGAAAACTAATTAAATTAAAAAACACATTGTAAAAATTAGACAAACGTTTACGACACAGGGAGAAATAAAAAGGAAAATAGCACCCGTACCTCCCTTTAACTTCCTAACGTCATTTTCAGACAGTCTTTTTATTTTCAGACAGACTTTCTGAAATTTTTGGGCTCCGTACAATCCCTTTGTCGGGGATATTATTTTCTTTCGGTCGAACGAAGCTGGGATCTCTCGCTTTTTAAGGCGAATTTTTTCTACTTATTCAATATCTTGGGACTTTTATAATTATCTTGAAATAAACCTATGCAACTATTTTTTTTCTTTCAAATAATTTTTACAATGTATTTATTTAACGTCAACATTTAGCTGAATTAGTTAGCTCGCTCTTGAAATCATTTTTCATAACCTCTTTTCACTTTTCCCCCTTTTGGAAATTAACTTTGGTATTTAATCTTTCACATACAATCAAAAATATTCGGAAGTGTAAGAAAATTATGATAATTCGGCTTTAAAGTCTATACCCCCTATCTTTATTCCACTATTTTTGCTTGTGCCTAGTGATCTGTGGCCAGAAAACGAAAGAAGTAACCTTAACGGAAGTTAGTGTCTCAAATGATGTTGGATTACACAGAGCTAAGCGGGAAATAATAGCAAAATACCAACATCGTATATATGACGTGAAAAGAAACTGAAATGCTAATATCTATATAACTTTATTATTATAGGAGCAACTGGACTTATGAAAAATATCCGACAAATATACCCGGTGAACCAAGTGCAAGAGGAATTCCCACAATTATACTAAAAGAGGCGACCATTAGCTAAAAGTAAAATACTTATCGGTTGGAATATGTGTTAGGGGGTGATTTTTGGGCATCAAGAGGATTCTCCATCTTAATCCTTAACAAACTGATGAAAAAAGCGAGAGTAAAATGTATTTCTTCGTGTAGAATATATTATAGAATTAGTAAACCTTTACGATGCATTTCTGAATACACATCTAGACTAAAATTGTAATCATATTAAGCATATCTAATTTAATTTAATCTGAAACAAAGAGTGTTTGTTAATATATATTTATATATATGTATATATATATGTATATATATTTATATATATATATATATATACTTACATAAAAATGTAGATAGCTCCTATTGTTGTGAAAGTTTTGTCATAAATATAATTAAAATATATTCGAGATTTTATTTTTTTTGTCTAAGTCCAATTATTTTATAAGGCATAATATGGTCATAATCTATTTGTAACAATCAAAACACCGATTTGCATTAGTTTTGATATAAGACACATTAAACAATCATTCAATTTTAATTTCTTCTCAAGAAAACTTGAGCTTAAGCCTTAAAATTTTGACATGTTCTAGAATCAAAATTATGTGAACATATTTTATCGACATAATGAGGATACTATGCATAAGTTTTGTCGCATTATATCGGGACAGTAATACCGGCAAACTGTTCTACAGAATCTGGTATTTGCATTTTTGGTTCTTTATTGCTATTTGATTATTATTTGTTGTCATAGCAGCTGCGATACACAACACCACCACGCAATTTTCAATGAGATCAATATAGTCATAATATCTACAATGATGAACAAGCTGATAAGCGTTACGAAAAAAAGTGTGCATCTATTTTGTCTTTTAGATTTGAAGAAGTAGATTCCTCGGTAAATCATTGAGTCATCGGCTTATAAAAAAAAAAAGAACTAAATGCATCCACTCCTGTCGCCACATTTTATTCCAGGATCTAAAATAAATAAAGTCATACGTAAACACTTTCTGACGTCTAGTGGGTTAACGGAAAGGAAAATGGCTACTTCTATTTCTTGATTTTTACATAACGCTTTGGAAAAGAAGAGTGGGCCTTGTATGTATATTTTGATATATGATTTTCATTTTTTGTCGATCAATTCAGTTTTGCCGGCGACAGTCAATTATTTTGTCAGAACTAATTTTCGCCATTGTTGGCTTCGCCTCTTTATTTGGGCTGTCATCTTCACGTTTCTTCTTCTTCTTCAATGACGAAGAGATCGAATAGGTTCGGTTACGTTTCCCAAATTCCGCAGGCGAAATAAGAATAACTTTACAAAGTGGAGGTAAATTGAGAGTAAAGGCGACTAGAGTAAAGGGAAGGGGTTTTTATTATGTAATATACAATTTCACAGAAACGTTAGAATATGAGAAACAATAGATTCAATCGACGTCATCCTGCATACAGCGTCTGGTTTTCGCAAATGGTTATCAATATGGTACCCATCAGGTTTAACGTTGATGTAATGACAACCGGTGCGTCAAGATTATTTTATAACGTCGACACCTCCATACAAGAACGTAAAAAATAATGTCATCTACCGAAACTGGAGTATACATCTAACTGGATACTGCTTGTTAACAGTATGTTACCGAGATACTTCCTCCTCGGGGGAAGCCGCTTCAACATGCATAAGGCGAATGCGACTGGCATATATAATTAACTGTACATTATTCACGATTGCCTACTGTTAAACAATCACAGAAATAACTTGCATAGCTGCAATAATAACAAAGGCAATGTACTTCTCTCTCTCCGAAGCAGAAAATTAACGGAAATGAAGTATTTTTAATAAAACAGACAAAAAAAAACAAAACAAAAAAAACAGCTATTTAATTAACTAAATACCATGCCGCTACTCTGAGTCAAAAACTTCAGTTTCTTCATGTCAAATGTAAACAAATACTTCGATAATCAAGGGCTTGATAAGTGGTGACCCATCAACAAAACACCTATGACTGGCTACATTGCGTGAAGTGTTTGTTAGCGTACAAGGTTTTACCACTTTCTTGTATCAATGATGAAATCCCAAACATATAGAAGTATAATAATTACTCTTATACCGTCGCTAGTTCATGAGTGTTTAAATAAGAAAAAAAAAACCTTTGGTTTGAATACAAACTCATAATGATGTATTGCCTAGTCATATGAAAAATTCGTGATAACACGGACCAGCTGTAGGTTGATAAATTATGTCACACTGCTCTCAGCAGTTTTATTCTTTGCTTTCTGTAGTATTGTATATAGTTGCAAGCAATTAATAGTTTAATGCAATTCGTTATGTCTCTAGGGACGCCCAATTGCCGCCGGCTAAAATCTCATCTTCATACTTTTACTAGTCTGGCAAACGATAGACGCAGTTACGTATAAAATCTGTCGGCAAATAAGTAATAGATGATCGTGACTTAATTAGCTTACCTAACGTTAATATGATTTTAAATAATACTAACAGGGTCCGTGTTCCGGCGTTGCCCGCGAGGTGTATGATATAAAAGAAGACACATTTTTGAAAAGACCGCCCCAGAAAACAAATCACACTATGGTTATTAGTGGGGACAACTGCATATCATGGAGAATCTAGTGCTTACAAGCGATTTATGCTGGTGTGGGGCGATTACTTCCGGCTCTTGGCGTTTACTGGTGGCTACTGGCTGCCTTTGCATGTGGAACTAATTGACGATCATGATAAATGCAGGTCTCCATTGGAATGCGCGTAACTGAAATCGACTTTCTTTAACTGTCAGGCACTAAGATTCATTGACTGTTACTGCCCGACATGAAATCGGCCGCGGTTACTGTCACTTCTTGACAGGGGAGTGCACTGGCAAGCACATTATGTATTTTCAAATGGCGCGACCGTCATTTATGATGTCCATTGCTCATTTATGGTGGTTAATCTCACTGGATCTAAGGAGAGGAAAAATAATAAAAAAAATACAACTAATAAAATTCTTTCTGTATAAGAAAATGAAGACATGCTCCCTTCCCCTTAACTATCGAACCAAAAGGAAACCGAACTAGGAGACAAAAGCTAAACGAAGACTATGCATTTATGAATGTATATATATATATATATATGTATATATATACATATATATACATATATATATACATATATATATGAGTCTAAAGATATAATAATATTATTATATCTTTAGCCTTATGTGTGTATATATATATAAATATATATATATATATATATTCATAAATGTATACTCCGCGTATATTGTTATATCTTTAGCCTTATATATATATATATATATATATGTGTGTGTGTGTGTGTGTGTCTGTGTGTGTCTGTGTCTGTGTTTGTGTTTCTGTGTGTGTGCCTGTGTGTTTGTCATTGTACATTTCCCTACCCAATAACTCTGTCAATTTTGTCTACAGACTCGAGATTTAGTATAAAGGGTACTGAGGTTTTGAAAAAAAAAAAAAAAAGTGTGATCCGTTTTCGGTCCAAAATTTGGCTTTTAAAGGGACCAAAGTGCAGAGATTTGACCTTTGAGAACTCTACCAAACTCCTCCGACAATTAATGGTTTAAACACTTGAAATTTTATATATAGGTTCCTTGGACATGGATCAAACTCAATAACTTGATTTGCATCCAAACGAATACATGTTAGGGAGTCATAATAAGGGGCAAATTATAAAAAAAAGACCTTTTCAGTTTCTGCCAAATTACTAACCTAATTGCTAATCTAAACATTTGTAAATTTGATATAAAGGGTATTCAGAGATAGGGCAAGCTTTTTAATCGGTGTTGATCGAAAGTCTTTAGTTACCAATATAGAAATGTATGTATGTATGGATGGATGTATATACGCATTATATATTTCGGAGAGTATATCGACCAATAACTTATAAAAATAACGCTCAAGATATGTACAAGAGTCTGGTGAATCCAAATAATAAAACTGATGTCTATATTTTTCCTTTTTATCACAAATTGAAAAAAAAATCAAAGCTGAAGGGACGCAATTCTTTATTATTCTTGATATTACAAAATTTAGAAAAAAACTGTTGGGGTGTATGTCCTTTTATCCCAAATAAAATTGCAGAAATAAAAGACGTAACTCTTTTTCTTGAGAAAAGTAATTTCATTTTCTTGGAAAATAAATTTTAAAAAATTAGGAAGAATGAGATGAGAATATAAGCAATAGAAAACAAACTAAAAGAAATACCACTAATGGACAACGCCGGACTAGGACATTTAGAAGCATCTAAATATTTATTTACTTGTCTGACGCTCGGTGTCACAAAATACAGCATCATCACCGCACACATTAATTAATGTGAAAAAAAATTATTTCCCTATATAGTAGTTATAAGTTCGAAATCATTCAAACCATTTCCTCTCCAAATATTTCCAAAACAAAGAAAAACATGTTTGTCTGTTTTAGGTTTTCAATTAAATTTTATTTTATAATTAAAAACCAAATGCTTAGAGAAGACTAAGTTTTTGTTTAAATTTTTTTTAAAAAAGCAATGGAAATGATATATGTTCTTTTATAATTTATATTAAACTTATTCAGAAATAAAAATGTGTTTTATGTTGAATGTAAAGTAATATAAAAATATTATTTTTTAAATTATTTTTTTTTTAGCTTTTGAAGATAAAAAATAATTTACTAAATATATCGTATTAAATTCGTCGTTATTTTGTTTTACTCTATAGTTTATTCATTTTATTTATAATGTGTTTTAAAATTTTCAACTACCGTGGAATTTCCGCGGATTCTCCTGGTATATAGTATTAATACAATTGTGTTTTGGACGTGGAGAAACCGACTTTTGTACAAAGTTGCAAATGATTTTGAACTGAAAGATAGATAGCTGTAAGACATGTTATTCCTTTAAGTCAGGAAGTGTATTTTTTTAAATATGACTAGTTGTTATTTAATGACAGCCCTTCTAAAATTTGGGGTGTTCTCTTAAATTAAACTGCGGTAATACTCCGGCGAGAGGGCATCCCATTTCTCTTTAATTTTTGTGAATTTTTTCCAGATTTGAAATTTTATCATTATGTAGCTTCTGCATGTAATAGCATGCGTTTTCGATATGATTTCTGGTCTGGAGAATTATCTTGTATAAAGATGGGATTATCATTAAAATTACGACCAGTAGAGTAGGAAATGCTCAGTCATAATATTATCTCGAAGTAATTCTACTTACAAACGGCCTATTATCACTAATAACAGCCCGCACGAAAACTAAATTAACTTATTTATTGATTGATTTGTTTTCCATTTAGTGTTTTTTTAACAACTCTTGCTGACATTTTCTTAAGTAATAATCTGTACATTTCAGTTGACCTATATCATTTTGCTCTCTATATTTTTTCGCGGCTTTTAACATTTCCTGTCTGGGTCATGTTGACATTTGTTTTTCTATTTTATAGTTAATTCTATCACCATTTCATTTTTTTCCATTTCTTCCCTGATCTTCCTTATTTATATTTATGTCTCGGCAGCTGTGTTAAAAGCATATCTCATTTTTCTTTTATTAATATTATTGGAATTTTCCCCATTTTCCTTTTGTGAATTATTCCATAGATTTCGGCCTTTTGATTATTTTGGACCATCTTCCAATTACGGGATTTCCTTGGATTTTACTTGTCCAAATGGACATTCAATTAACTTTCTTGGAGTTATATTTTTGGATTTTACCGTCATTGGATTATTTATCTTTCACCGGACTATCCATAGTAGTAATGCTGGAGCCCCCTAGGGTTCCACCTGTCCTGGGCCCAACTCTCTTCCTGATCTACATAAATGATCTCCCAAAATACATACTAAATTCATTCGTTGATATCTATGCGACCATGTACAGCAACACATCAAAGGCCGTAAATGACAAAGCTCTCTCTGATTCCCTCTCCTCTGATCTTATGGAAGAGATGG